>NC_068454.1:652500-717500 GCF_023373465.1 Oncorhynchus keta | reverse complement strand
CTGGGCTGTTATGGTATGATATGGTATGATACTGGGCTGTTATGGTATGATACTGGGCTGATACTGGGCTGATACTGGGCTGTTATGGTATGATACTGGGCTGTTATGGTATGATACTGGTATGATACTGGGCTGTTATGGTATGATATGGTATGATACTGGGCTGGTATGATATGGTATGATACTGGGCTGTTATGGTATGATACTGGTATGATACTGGGCTGATATGGTATGATATGGTATGATACTGGGCTGATATGGTATGATACTGGTATGATACTGGGCTGTGGGCTGATATGGTATGATACTGGGCTGATACTGGGCTGTTATGGTATGATACTGGGCTGATATGGTATGATACTGGTATGATACTGGGCTGATATGGTATGATACTGGTATGATAATGGGCTGATACTGGGCTGTTATGGTATGATATGGTATGATACTGGGCTGATACTGGGCTGTTATGGTATGATATGGTATGATACTGGGCTGTTATGGTATGATACTGGGCTGATACTGGGCTGATACTGGGCTGTTATAGTATGATACTGGGCTGATATGGTATGATACTGGGATGATACTGGGCTGATATGGTATGATACTGGGATGATACTGGGCTGATATGGTATGTTATGGTATGATACTGGGCTGATACTGGGCTGTTATGGTATGATATGGTATGATACTGGGCTGTTATGGTATGATACTGGGCTGATACTGGGCTGATATGGTATGATACTGGTATGATACTGGGCTGATATGGTATGATACTGGTATGATACTGGGCTGATATGGTATGATATGGTATGATACTGGGCTGATACTGGGCTGTTATGGTATGATACTGGGCTGATACTGGGCTGTTATGGTATGATACTGGTATGATACTGGGCTGTTATGGTATGATACTGGGCTGATACTGGGCTGTTATGGTATGATATGGTATGATACTGGGCTGATACTGGGCTGTTATGGTATGATATGGTATGATACTGGGCTGTTATGGTATGATACTGGGCTGATACTGGGCTGTTATGGTATGATATGGTATGATACTGGGCTGATACTGGGCTGTTATGGTATGATATGGTATGATACTGGGCTGATACTGGGCTGTTATGGTATGATACTGGGCTGATACTGGGCTGTTATGGTATGATCTGGTATGATACTGGGCTGGTATGGTATGATACTGGGCTGTTATGATACTGGGCTGATACTGGCTGTTATGGTATGATACTGGTATGATACTGGGCTGTTATGGTATGATACTGGGCTGATACTGGGCTGTTATGGTATGATATGGTATGATACTGGGCTGATATGGTATGATATGGTATGATACTGGGCTGATACTGGGCTGATATGGTATGATCTGGGCTGGTATGATACTGGGCTGATACTGGGCTGTTATGGTATGATACTGGGCTGATACTGGACTGTTATGGTATGATACTGGGCTGATATGGTATGATATGGTATGATACTGGGCTTATATGGTATGATATTGGTATGATACTGGGCTGATACTGGGCTGTTATGGTATGATACTGGGCTGATACTGGGCTGTTATGGTATGATACTGAGCTGATACTGGGCTGTTATGGTATGATACTGGGCTGTTATGGTATGATATGGTATGATACTGGGCTGATATGGTATGATACTGGTATGATACTGGGCTGATACTGGGCTGTTATGGTATGATACTGGGCTGATACTGGGCTGTTATGGTATGATATGGTATGATACTGGGCTGATACTGGGCTGTTATGGTATGATCTGGTATGATACTGGGCTGGTATGGTATGATACTGGGCTGTTATGGTATGATACTGGGCTGATACTGGGCTGTTATGGTATGATACTGGTATGATACTGGGCTGTTATGGTATGATACTGGGCTGATACTGGGCTGTTATGGTATGATATGGTATGATACTGGGCTGTTATGGTATGATACTGGGCTGATACTGGGCTGTTATGGTATGATATGGTATGATACTGAGCTGATACTGGGCTGTTATGGTATGATATGGTATGATACTGGGCTGATACTGGGCTGTTATGGTATGATACTGGGCTGATACTGGGCTGTTATGGTATGATACTGGGCTGATACTGGGCTGTTATGGTATGATATGGTATGATCCTGGGCTGATACTGGGCTGTTATGGTATGATATGGTATGATACTGGGCTGATATGGTATGATATGGTATGATACTGGGCTGATACTGGGCTGTTATGGTATGATACTGGGCTGATACTGGGCTGTTATGGTATGATATGGTATGATACTGGGCTGATACTGGGCTGTTATGGTATGATCTGGTATGATACTGGGCTGGTATGGTATGATACTGGGCTGTTATGGTATGATACTGGGCTGATACTGGGCTGTTATGGTATGATACTGGTATGATACTGGGCTGTTATGGTATGATACTGGGCTGATACTGGGCTGTTATGGTATGATATGGTATGATACTGGGCTGTTATGGTATGATACTGGGCTGATACTGGGCTGTTATGGTATGATATGGTATGATACTGGCTGATACTGGGCTGTTATGGTATGATATGGTATGATACTGGGCTGATACTGGGCTGTTATGGTATGATACTGGGCTGATACTGGGCTGTTATGGTATGATACTGGGCTGATACTGGGCTGTTATGGTATGATATGGTATGATACTGGGCTGATACTGGGCTGTTATGGTATGATATGGTATGATACTGGGCTGATATGGTATGATACTGGGCTGATACTGGGCTGATACTGGGCTGTTATGGTATGATACTGGGCTGTTATGGTATGATACTGGGCTGATACTGGGCTGTTATGGTATGATATGGTATGATACTGGGCTGTTATGGTATGATACTGGGCTGATACTGGGCTGTTATGGTATGATATGGTATGATACTGGGCTGATATGGTATGATATGGTATGATACTGGGCTGATATGGTATGATACTGGTATGATACTGGGCTGATATGGTATGATATGGTATGATACTGGGCTGATATGGTATGATACTGGTATGATACTGGGCTGATACTGGGCTGTTATGGTATGATCTGGTATGATACTGGGCTGGTATGGTATGATACTGGGATGATACTGGGCTGATATGGTATGATACTGGGCTGATACTGGGCTGTTATGGTATGATATGGTATGATACTGGGATGATACTGGGCTGATATGGTATGATACTGGTATGATACTGGGCTGATATGGTATGATACTGGGCTGATACTGGGCTGTTATGGTATGATATGGTATGATACTGGGCTGATACTGGGCTGTTATGGTATGATATGGTATGATACTGGGCTGATACTGGGCTGTTATGGTATGATACTGGGCTGATACTGGGCTGTTATGGTATGTATGATACTGGTATGATACTGGGCTGTTATGGTATGATACTGGGCTGTTATGGTATGATACTGGGCTGATACTGGGCTGTTATGGTATGATACTGGTATGATACTGGGCTGTTATGGTATGATACTGGGCTGATACTGGGCTGTTATGGTATGATATGGTATGATACTGGGCTGATATGGTATGATATGGTATGATACTGGGCTGATACTGGGCTGTTATGGTATGATCTGGGATGGTATGATACTGGGCTGATACTGGGCTGTTATGGTATGATACTGGGCTGATACTGGACTGTTATGGTATGATACTGGGCTGATATGGTATGATACTGAGCTGATACTGGGCTGTTATTGTATGATACTGGGCTGTTATGGTATGATACCGGGCTGTTATGGTATGATATGGTATGATACTGGGCTGATATGGTATGATACTGGTATGATACTGGGCTGATACTGGGCTGTTATGGTATGATACTGGGCTGATACTGGGCTGTTATGGTATGATATGGTATGATACTGGGCTGATACTGGGCTGTTATGGTATGATCTGGTATGATACTGGGCTGGTATGGTATGATACTGAGCTGTTATGGTATGATACTGGGCTGATACTGGGCTGTTATGGTATGATACTGGGATGATACTGGGCTGTTATGGTATGATACTGGGCTGATACTGGGCTGTTATGGTATGATATGGTATGATACTGGGCTGTTATGGTATGATACTGGGCTGATACTGGGCTGTTATGGTATGATATGGTATGATACTGGCTGATACTGGGCTGTTATGGTATGATATGGTATGATACTGGGCTGATACTGGGCTGTTATGGTATGATACTGGTATGATACTGGGCTGTTATGGTATGATACTGGGCTGATACTGGGCTGTTATGGTATGATATGGTATGATACTGGGCTGATACTGGGCTGTTATGGTATGATATGGTATGATACTGGGCTGTTATGGTATGATACTGGGCTGATACTGGGCTGATACTGGGCTGTTATGGTATGATACTGGGCTGTTATGGTATGATACTGGGCTGATACTGGGCTGTTATGGTATGATATGGTATGATACTGGGCTGTTATGGTATGATACTGGGCTGATACTGGGCTGTTATGGTATGATATGGTATGATACTGGGCTGATATGGTATGATATGGTATGATACTGGGCTGATATGGTATGATACTGGTATGATACTGGGCTGATATGGTATGATACTGGTATGATACTGGGCTGATATGGTATGATATGGTATGATACTGGGCTGATACTGGGCTGTTATGGTATGATACTGGGCTGATACTGGGCTGTTATGGTATGATACTGGTATGATACTGGGCTGTTATGGTATGATACTGGGCTGATACTGGGCTGTTATGGTATGATACTGGGCTGATACTGGGCTGATACTGGGCTGTTATGGTATGATACTGGTATGATACTGGGCTGTTATGGTATGATACTGGGCTGATACTGGGCTGTTATGGTATGATATGGTATGATACTGGGCTGATACTGGGCTGTTATGGTATGATCTGGTATGATACTGGGCTGGTATGGTATGATACTGGGCTGTTATGGTATGATACTGGGCTGATACTGGGCTGTTATGGTATGATACTGGTATGATACTGGGCTGTTATGGTATGATACTGGGCTGATACTGGGCTGTTATGGTATGATATGGTATGATACTGGGCTGATACTGGGCTGTTATGGTATGATATGGTATGATACTGGGCTGATACTGGGCTGTTATGGTATGATATGGTATGATACTGGGCTGATATGGTATGATACTGGGCTGATACTGGGCTGATACTGGGCTGTTATGGTATGATACTGGGCTGTTATGGTATGATACTGGGCTGATACTGGGCTGTTATGGTATGATATGGTATGATACTGGGCTGATATGGTATGATATGGTATGATACTGGGCTGATATGGTATGATACTGGTATGATACTGGGCTGATATGGTATGATATGGTATGATACTGGGCTGATATGGTATGATACTGGTATGATACTGGGCTGATACTGGGCTGTTATGGTATGATACTGGGCTGATACTGGGCTGTTATGGTATGATATGGTATGATACTGGGCTGATATGGTATGATACTGGGCTGATACTGGGCTGATACTGGGCTGTTATGGTATGATACTGGGCTGTTATGGTATGATATGGTATGATACTGGGCTGATATGGTATGATATGGTATGATACTGGGCTGATATGGTATGATACTGGTATGATACTGGGCTGATATGGTATGATACTGGTATGATACTGGGCTGATATGGTATGATACTGGTATGATACTGGGCTGATACTGGGCTGTTATGGTATGATACTGGGCTGATACTGGGCTGTTATGGTATGATATGGTATGATACTGGGCTGATACTGGGCTGTTATGGTATGATCTGGTATGATACTGGGCTGGTATGTTATGATACTGGGCTGTTATGGTATGATACTGGGCTGATACTGGGCTGTTATGGTATGATACTGGTATGATACTGGGCTGTTATGGTATGATGATGGGCTGATACTGGGCTGTTATGGTATGATATGGTATGATACTGGGCTGATACTGGGCTGTTATGGTATGATACTGGTATGATACTGGGCTGTTATGGTATGATACTGGGCTGATACTGGGCTGTTATGGTATGATATGGTATGATACTGAGCTGATACTGGGCTGTTATGGTACGATATGGTATGATACTGGGCTGATACTGGGCTGTTATGGTATGATATGGTATGATACTGGGCTGTTATGGTATGATATGGTATGATACTGGGCTGTTATGGTATGATATGGTATGATACTGGGCTGATACTGGGCTGTTATGGTATGATACTGGTATGATACTGGGCTGATACTGGGTTGTTATGGTATGATACTGGGCTGATACTGGGCTGTTATGGTATGATCTGGTATGATACTGGGCTGGTATGGTATGATACTGGGCTGATACTGGGCTGTTATGGTATGATATGGTATGATACTGGGCTGTTATGGTATGATACTGGGCTGATACTGGGCTGTTATGGTATGATACTGGTATGATACTGGGCTGTTATGGTATGATACTGGGCTGATACTGGGCTGTTATGGTATGATATGGTATGATACTGGGCTGATACTGGGCTGTTATGGTATGATACTGGTATGATACTGGGCTGTTATGGTATGATACTGGGCTGATACTGGGCTGTTATGGTATGATATGGTATGATACTGAGCTGATACTGGGCTGTTATGGTATGATATGGTATGATACTGGGCTGATACTGGGCTGTTATGGTATGATATGGTATGATACTGGGCTGATACTGGGCTGTTATGGTATGATATGGTATGATACTGAGCTGATACTGGGCTGTTATGGTATGATATGGTATGATACTGGGCTGTTATGGTATGATATGGTATGATACTGGGCTGTTATGGTATGATACTGGGCTGATACTGGGCTGTTATGGTATGATATGGTATGATACTGGGCCGATACTGGGCTGTTATGGTATGATACTGGGCTGATACTGGGCTGTTATGGTATGATCTGGTATGATACTGGGCTGGTATGGTATGATACTGGGCTGTTATGGTATGATACTGGGCTGATACTGGGCTGTTATGGTATGATACTGGTATGATACTGGGCTGTTATGGTATGATAGTGGGCTGATACTGGGCTGTTATGGTATGATATGGTATGATACTGGGCTGATATGGTATGATATGGTATGATACTGGGCTGATACTGGGCTGATATGGTATGATCTGGGCTGGTATGATACTGGGCTGATACTGGGCTGTTATGGTATGATACTGAGCTGGTATGGTATGATACTGGGCTGATACTGGGCTGTTATGGTATGATACTGGGCTGATACTCGGCTGTTATGGTATGATATGGTATGATACTGGGCTGATACTGGGCTGTTATGGTATGATATGGTATGATACTGGGCTGATATGGTATGATACTGGGCTGATACTGGGCTGATACTGGGCTGTTATGGTATGATACTGGGCTGTTATGGTATGATACTGGGCTGATACTGGGCTGTTATGGTATGATATGGTATGATACTGGGCTGATATGGTATGATATGGTATGATACTGGGCTGATATGGTATGATACTGGTATGATACTGGGCTGATATGGTATGATATGGTATGATACTGGGCTGATATGGTATGATACTGGTATGATACTGGGCTGATACTGGGCTGTTATGGTATGATACTGGTATGATACTGGGCTGATATGGTATGATATGGTATGATACTGGGCTGATATGGTATGATACTGGTATGATACTGGGCTGATACTGGGCTGTTATGGTATGATCTGGTATGATACTGGGCTGGTATGGTATGATACTGGGCTGTTATGGTATGATACTGGGCTGATACTGGGCTGTTATGGTATGATACTGGTATGATACTGGGCTGTTATGGTATGATACTGGTATGATACTGGGCTGTTATGGTATGATATATGATACTGGGCTGATACTGGGCTGTTATGGTATGATACTGGTATGATACTGGGCTGTTATGGTATGATACTGGGCTGATACTGGGCTGTTATGGTATGATATGGTATGATACTGGGCTGATACTGGGCTGTTATGGTATGATATGGTATGATACTGGGCTGATACTGGGCTGTTATGGTATGATACTGGGCTGATACTGGGCTGTTATGGTATGATACTGGGCTGATACTGGGCTGTTATGGTATGATATGGTATGATACTGGGCTGATACTGGGCTGTTATGGTATGATATGGTATGACACTGGGCTGATATGGTATGATACTGGGCTGATACTGGGCTGATACTGGGCTGTTATGGTATGATACTGGGCTGTTATGGTATGATACTGGGCTGATACTGGGCTGTTATGGTATGATATGGTATGATACTGGGCTGTTATGGTATGATACTGGGCTGATACTGGGCTGTTATGGTATGATATGGTATGATACTGGGCTGATATGGTATGATATGGTATGATACTGGGCTGATATGGTATGATACTGGTATGATACTGGGCTGATATGGTATGATACTGGTATGATACTGGGCTGATATGGTATGATATGGTATGATACTGGGCTGATACTGGGCTGTTATGGTATGATACTGGGCTGATACTGGGCTGTTATGGTATGATACTGGTATGATACTGGGCTGTTATGGTATGATACTGGGCTGATACTGGGCTGTTATGGTATGATATGGTATGATACTGGGCTGATACTGGGCTGTTATGGTATGATACTGGTATGATACTGGGCTGTTATGGTATGATACTGGGCTGATACTGGGCTGTTATGGTATGATATGGTATGATACTGGGCTGATACTGGGCTGTTATGGTATGATATGGTATGATACTGGGCTGATACTGGGCTGTTATGGTATGATACTGGGCTGATACTGGGCTGTTATGGTATGATCTGGTATGATACTGGGCTGGTATGGTATGATACTGGGCTGTTATGGTATGATACTGGGCTGATACTGGGCTGTTATGGTATGATACTGGTATGATACTGGGCTGTTATGGTATGATACTGGGCTGATACTGGGCTGTTATGGTATGATATGGTATGATACTGGGCTGATATGGTATGATATGGTATGATACTGGGCTGATACTGGGCTGTTATGGTATGATACTGGTATGATACTGGGCTGTTATGGTATGATACTGGGCTGATACTGGGCTGTTATGGTATGATATGGTATGATACTGGGCTGATACTGGGCTGTTATGGTATGATACTGGTATGATACTGGGCTGTTATGGTATGATACTGGGCTGATACTGGGCTGTTATGGTATGATATGGTATGATACTGAGCTGATACTGGGCTGTTATGGTATGATATGGTATGATACTGGGCTGATACTGGGCTGTTATGGTATGATACTGGGCTGATACTGGGCTGTTATGGTATGATACTGGGCTGATACTGGGCTGTTATGGTATGATACTGGTATGATACTGGGCTGATACTGGGCTGTTATGGTATGATCTGGTATGATACTGGGCTGGTATGGTATGATACTGGGCTGTTATGGTATGATACTGGGCTGATACTGGGCTGTTATGGTATGATACTGGTATGATACTGGGCTGTTATGGTATGATACTGGGCTGATACTGGGCTGATATGGTATGATACTGGTATGATACTGGGCTGATATGGTATGATATGGTATGATACTGGGCTGATATGGTATGATACTGGTATGATACTGGGCTGTTATGGTATGATACTGGGCTGATACTGGGCTGATATGGTATGATATGGTATGATACTGGGCTGATATGGTATGATACTGGTATGATACTGGGCTGATACTGGGCTGTTATGGTATGATCTGGTATGATACTGGGCTGGTATGGTATGATACTGGGCTGTTATGGTATGATACTGGGCTGATACTGGGCTGTTATGGTATGATACTGGTATGATACTGGGCTGTTATGGTATGATACTGGGCTGATACTGGGCTGTTATGGTATGATATGGTATGATACTGGGCTGATACTGGGCTGTTATGGTATGATACTGGTATGATACTGGGCTGTTATGGTATGATACTGGGCTGATACTGGGCTGTTATGGTATGATATGGTATGATACTGAGCTGATACTGGGCTGTTATGGTATGATATGGTATGATACTGGGCTGATACTGGGCTGTTATGGTATGATACTGGGCTGATACTGGGCTGTTATGGTATGATACTGGGCTGATACTGGGCTGTTATGGTATGATATGGTATGATACTGGGCTGATACTGGGCTGTTATGGTATGATATGGTATGACACTGGGCTGATATGGTATGATACTGGGCTGATACTGGGCTGATACTGGGCTGTTATGGTATGATACTGGGCTGTTATGGTATGATACTGGGCTGATACTGGGCTGTTATGGTATGATATGGTATGATACTGGGCTGTTATGGTATGATACTGGGCTGATACTGGGCTGTTATGGTATGATATGGTATGATACTGGGCTGATATGGTATGATATGGTATGATACTGGGCTGATATGGTATGATACTGGTATGATACTGGGCTGATATGGTATGATACTGGTATGATACTGGGCTGATATGGTATGATATGGTATGATACTGGGCTGATACTGGGCTGTTATGGTATGATACTGGGCTGATACTGGGCTGTTATGGTATGATACTGGTATGATACTGGGCTGTTATGGTATGATACTGGGCTGATACTGGGCTGTTATGGTATGATATGGTATGATACTGGGCTGATACTGGGCTGTTATGGTATGATACTGGTATGATACTGGGCTGTTATGGTATGATACTGGGCTGATACTGGGCTGTTATGGTATGATATGGTATGATACTGGGCTGATACTGGGCTGTTATGGTATGATATGGTATGATACTGGGCTGATACTGGGCTGTTATGGTATGATACTGGGCTGATACTGGGCTGTTATGGTATGATCTGGTATGATACTGGGCTGGTATGGTATGATACTGGGCTGTTATGGTATGATACTGGGCTGATACTGGGCTGTTATGGTATGATACTGGTATGATACTGGGCTGTTATGGTATGATACTGGGCTGATACTGGGCTGTTATGGTATGATATGGTATGATACTGGGCTGATATGGTATGATATGGTATGATACTGGGCTGATACTGGGCTGTTATGGTATGATACTGGTATGATACTGGGCTGTTATGGTATGATACTGGGCTGATACTGGGCTGTTATGGTATGATATGGTATGATACTGGGCTGATACTGGGCTGTTATGGTATGATACTGGTATGATACTGGGCTGTTATGGTATGATACTGGGCTGATACTGGGCTGTTATGGTATGATATGGTATGATACTGAGCTGATACTGGGCTGTTATGGTATGATATGGTATGATACTGGGCTGATACTGGGCTGTTATGGTATGATACTGGGCTGATACTGGGCTGTTATGGTATGATATGGTATGATACTGGGCTGTTATGGTATGATACTGGGCTGATACTGGGCTGTTATGGTATGATATGGTATGATACTGGGCTGATACTGGGCTGTTATGGTATGATACTGGGCTGTTATGGTATGATACTGGGCTGATACTGGGCTGTTATGGTATGATATGGTATGATACTGGGCTGTTATGGTATGATACTGGGCTGATACTGGGCTGTTATGGTATGATATGGTATGATACTGGGCTGATATGGTATGATATGGTATGATACTGGGCTGATATGGTATGATACTGGTATGATACTGGGCTGATATGGTATGATACTGGTATGATACTGGGCTGATATGGTATGATATGGTATGATACTGGTATGATACTGGGCTGGTATGGTATGATACTGGGCTGTTACGGTATGATACTGGGCTGATACTGGGCTGTTATGGTATGATACTGGTATGATACTGGGCTGTTATGGTATGATACTGGGCTGATACTGGGCTGTTATGGTATGATATGGTATGATACTGGGCTGATATGGTATGATATGGTATGATACTGGGCTGATACTGGGCTGATATGGTATGATGGTATGATACTGGGCTGATACTGGGCTGTTATGGTATGATACTGGGCTGATACTGGGCTGTTATGGTATGATACTGGGCTGATATGGTATGATACTGGTATGATACTGGGCTTATATGGTATGATACTGGTATGATACTGGGCTGATACTGGGCTGTTATGGTATGATACTGGGCTGATACTGGGCTGTTATGGTATGATACTGGGCTGATACTGGGCTGTTATGGTATGATATGGTATGACACTGGGCTGATATGGTATGATACTGGGCTGATACTGGGCTGATACTGGGCTGTTATGGTATGATACTGGGCTGTTATGGTATGATACTGGGCTGATACTGGGCTGTTATGGTATGATATGGTATGATACTGGGCTGTTATGGTATGATACTGGGCTGATACTGGGCTGATATGGTATGATACTGGTATGATACTGGGCTGATATGGTATGATACTGGTATGATACTGGGCTGATATGGTATGATATGGTATGATACTGGGCTGATACTGGGCTGTTATGGTATGATACTGGGCTGATACTGGGCTGTTATGGTATGATACTGGTATGATACTGGGCTGTTATGGTATGATACTGGGCTGATACTGGGCTGTTATGGTATGATATGGTATGATACTGGGCTGATACTGGGCTGTTATGGTATGATACTGGTATGATACTGGGCTGTTATGGTATGATACTGGGCTGATACTGGGCTGTTATGGTATGATATGGTATGATACTGGGCTGATACTGGGCTGTTATGGTATGATATGGTATGATACTGGGCTGATACTGGGCTGTTATGGTATGATACTGGGCTGATACTGGGCTGTTATGGTATGATCTGGTATGATACTGGGCTGGTATGGTATGATACTGGGCTGTTATGGTATGAGACTGGGCTGATACTGGGCTGTTATGGTATGATACTGGTATGATACTGGGCTGTTATGGTATGATACTGGGCTGATACTGGGCTGTTATGGTATGATATGGTATGATACTGGGCTGATATGGTATGATATGGTATGATACTGGGCTGATACTGGGCTGATATGGTATGATCTGGGCTGGTATGATACTGGGCTGATACTGGGCTGTTATGGTATGATACTGGGCTGATACTGGGCTGTTATGGTATGATACTGGGCTGATATGGTATGATACTGGTATGATACTGGGCTTATATGGTATGATACTGGTATGATACTGGGCTGATACTGGGCTGTTATGGTATGATACTGGGCTGATACTGGGCTGTTATGGTATGATACTGGGCTGTTATGGTATGATGCTGTTATGGTATGATATGGTATGATACTGGGCTGATATGGTATGATACTGGTATGATACTGGGCTGATACTGGGCTGGTATGATACTGATACTGGGCTGTTATGGTATGATACTGGGCTGATACTGGGCTGTTATGGTATGATACTGAGCTGGTATGGTATGATACTGGGCTGATACTGGGCTGTTATGGTATGATACTGGGCTGATACTGGGCTGTTATGGTATGATATGGTATGATACTGGGCTGATACTGGGCTGTTATGGTATGATATGGTATGATACTGGGCTGATATGGTATGATACTGGGCTGATACTGGGCTGATACTGGGCTGTTATGGTATGATACTGGGCTGTTATGGTATGATACTGGGCTGATACTGGGCTGTTATGGTATGATATGGTATGATACTGGGCTGATATGGTATGATATGGTATGATACTGGGCTGATATGGTATGATACTGGTATGATACTGGGCTGATATGGTATGATATGGTATGATACTGGGCTGATCTGGTATGATACTGGTATGATACTGGGCTGATACTGGGCTGTTATGGTATGATACTGGGCTGATACTGGGCTGTTATGGTATGATATGGTATGATACTGGGCTGATACTGGGCTGTTATGGTATGATCTGGTATGATACTGGGCTGGTATGGTATGATACTGGGCTGTTATGGTATGATACTGGGCTGATACTGGGCTGTTATGGTATGATACTGGTATGATACTGGGCTGTTATGGTATGATACTGGGCTGATACTGGGCTGTTATGGTATGATATGGTATGATACTGGGCTGATACTGGGCTGTTATGGTATGATACTGGTATGATACTGGGCTGTTATGGTATGATACTGGGCTGATACTGGGCTGTTATGGTATGATATGGTATGATACTGAGCTGATACTGGGCTGTTATGGTATGATATGGTATGATACTGGGCTGATACTGGGCTGTTATGGTATGATACTGGGCTGATACTGGGCTGTTATGGTATGATACTGGGCTGATACTGGGCTGTTATGGTATGATATGGTATGATACTGGGCTGATACTGGGCTGTTATGGTATGATATGGTATGACACTGGGCTGATATGGTATGATACTGGGCTGATACTGGGCTGATACTGGGCTGTTATGGTATGATACTGGGCTGTTATGGTATGATACTGGGCTGATACTGGGCTGTTATGGTATGATATGGTATGATACTGGGCTGTTATGGTATGATACTGGGCTGATACTGGGCTGTTATGGTATGATATGGTATGATACTGGGCTGATATGGTATGATATGGTATGCTACTGGGCTGATATGGTATGATACTGGTATGATACTGGGCTGATATGGTATGATACTGGTATGATACTGGGCTGATATGGTATGATATGGTATGATACTGGGCTGATACTGGGCTGTTATGGTATGATACTGGGCTGATACTGGGCTGTTATGGTATGATACTGGTATGATACTGGGCTGTTATGGTATGATACTGGGCTGATACTGGGCTGTTATGGTATGATATGGTATGATACTGGGCTGTTATGGTATGATATGGTATGATACTGGGCTGATATGGTATGATATGGTATGATACTGGGCTGATACTGGGCTGATATGGTATGATCTGGGCTGGTATGATACTGGGCTGATACTGGGCTGTTATGGTATGATACTGGGCTGATACTGGGCTGTTATGGTATGATACTGGGCTGATACTGGGCTGATATGGTATGATATGGTATGCTACTGGGCTGATATGGTATGATACTGGTATGATACTGGGCTGATATGGTATGATACTGGTATGATACTGGGCTGATATGGTATGATATGGTATGATACTGGGCTGATACTGGGCTGTTATGGTATGATACTGGGCTGATACTGGGCTGTTATGGTATGATACTGGTATGATACTGGGCTGTTATGGTATGATACTGGGCTGATACTGGGCTGTTATGGTATGATATGGTATGATACTGGGCTGTTATGGTATGATATGGTATGATACTGGGCTGATATGGTATGATATGGTATGATACTGGGCTGATACTGGGCTGATATGGTATGATCTGGGCTGGTATGATACTGGGCTGATACTGGGCTGTTATGGTATGATACTGGGCTGATACTGGGCTGTTATGGTATGATACTGGGCTGATATGGTATGATACTGGTATGATACTGGGCTTATATGGTATGATACTGGTATGATACTGGGCTGATACTGGGCTGTTATGGTATGATACTGAGCTGATACTGGGCTGTTATGGTATGATACTGGGCTGTTATGGTATGATACCGGGCTGTTATGGTATGATATGGTATGATACTGGGCTGATATGGTATGATACTGGTATGATACTGGGCTGATACTGGGCTGTTATGGTATGATACTGGGCTCATACTGGGCTGTTATGGTATGATACTGGGCTGATACTGGGCTGTTATGGTATGATACTGAGCTGGTATGGTATGATACTGGGCTGATACTGGGCTGTTATGGTATGATACTGGGCTGATACTCGGCTGTTATGATATGGTATGATACTGGGCTGATACTGGGCTGTTATGGTATGATATGGTATGATACTGGGCTGATATGGTATGATCTGGTATGATACTGGGCTGATACTGGGCTGTTATGGTATGATACTGGGCTGTTATGGTATGATACTGGGCTGATACTGGGCTGTTATGGTATGATATGGTATGATACTGGGCTGATATGGTATGATATGGTATGATACTGGGCTGATATGGTATGATACTGGTATGATACTGGGCTGATATGGTATGATATGGTATGATACTGGGCTGATCTGGTATGATACTGGTATGATACTGGGCTGATACTGGGCTGTTATGGTATGATACTGGGCTGATACTGGGCTGTTATGGTATGATATGGTATGATACTGGGCTGATACTGGGCTGTTATGGTATGATCTGGTATGATACTGGGCTGGTATGGTATGATACTGGGCTGTTATGGTATGATACTGGGCTGATACTGGGCTGTTATGGTATGATACTGGTATGATACTGGGCTGTTATGGTATGATACTGGGCTGATACTGGGCTGTTATGGTATGATATGGTATGATACTGGGCTGATACTGGGCTGTTATGGTATGATACTGGTATGATACTGGGCTGTTATGGTATGATACTGGGCTGTTATGGTATGATATGGTATGATACTGAGCTGATACTGGGCTGTTATGGTATGATATGGTATGATACTGGGCTGATACTGGGCTGTTATGGTATGATACTGGGCTGATACTGGGCTGTTATGGTATGATACTGGGCTGATACTGGGCTGTTATGGTATGATATGGTATGATACTGGGCTGATACTGGGCTGTTATGGTATGATATGGTATGACACTGGGCTGATATGGTATGATACTGGGCTGATACTGGGCTGATACTGGGCTGTTATGGTATGATACTGGGCTGTTATGGTATGATACTGGGCTGATACTGGGCTGTTATGGTATGATATGGTATGATACTGGGCTGTTATGGTATGATACTGGGCTGATACTGGGCTGTTATGGTATGATATGGTATGATACTGGGCTGATATGGTATGATATGGTATGATACTGGGCTGATATGGTATGATACTGGTATGATACTGGGCTGATATGGTATGATACTGGTATGATACTGGGCTGATATGGTATGATATGGTATGATACTGGGCTGATACTGGGCTGTTATGGTATGATACTGGGCTGATACTGGGCTGTTATGGTATGATACTGGTATGATACTGGGCTGTTATGGTATGATACTGGGCTGATACTGGGCTGTTATGGTATGATATGGTATGATACTGGGCTGATACTGGGCTGTTATGGTATGATACTGGTATGATACTGGGCTGTTATGGTATGATACTGGGCTGATACTGGGCTGTTATGGTATGATATGGTATGATACTGGGCTGATACTGGGCTGTTATGGTATGATATGGTATGATACTGGGCTGATACTGGGCTGTTATGGTATGATACTGGGCTGATACTGGGCTGTTATGGTATGATCTGGTATGATACTGGGCTGGTATGGTATGATACTGGGCTGTTATGGTATGATACTGGGCTGATACTGGGCTGTTATGGTATGATACTGGTATGATACTGGGCTGTTATGGTATGATACTGGGCTGATACTGGGCTGTTATGGTATGATCTGGTATGATACTGGGCTGATATGGTATGATATGGTATGATACTGGGCTGATACTGGGCTGATATGGTATGATCTGGGCTGGTATGATACTGGGCTGATACTGGGCTGTTATGGTATGATACTGGGCTGATACTGGGCTGTTATGGTATGATACTGGGCTGATATGGTATGATACTGGTATGATACTGGGCTTATATGGTATGATACTGGTATGATACTGGGCTGATACTGGGCTGTTATGGTATGATACTGAGCTGATACTGGGCTGTTATGGTATGATACTGGGCTGTTATGGTATGATACTGGGCTTTTATGGTATGATATTGTATGATACTGGGCTGATATGGTATGATATGGTATGATACTGGTATGATACTGGGCTGATACTGGGCTGTTATGGTATGATACTGGGCTGATACTGGGCTGTTATGGTATAATAATAATAATATAATAATATATGCCATTTATCAGACGCTTTTATCCAAAGCGACTTACAGTCATGTGTGCATACATTCTACGTATGGGTGGTCCCGGGGATCGAACCCACTACCCTGGCGTTACAAGCGCCATGCTCTACCAACTGAGCTACAGAAGGACCATGGTATGATTTTGGCTGATACTGGGCTGTTATGGTATGATACTGAACTGGTATGGTATGACACTGGGCTGATACTGGGCTGTTATGGTATGATACTTGGCTGATACTGGGCTGTTATGGTATGATACTGGGCTGTTATGGTATGATACTGGTATGATACTGGGCTGTTATGGTATGATACTGGGCTGTTATGGTATGATACTGGTATGATACTGGGCTGTTATGGTATGATACTGGGCTGGTATGGTATGATACTGGTATGATACTGGGCTGATACTGGGCTGTTATGGTATGATACTGGGCTGTTATGGTATGATACTGGGCTGATACTGGGCTGTTATGGTATGATACTGGGCTGTTATGGTATGATGCTGGGCTGTTATGATATGATACTGGGCTGATACTGGGCTGTTATGGTATGATATGGTATGATACTGGGCTGTTATGGTATGATATGGTATGATACTGGGCTGATACTGGGCTGTTATGGTATGATATGGTATGATACTGGGCTGATACTGGGCTGTTATGGTATGATATGGTATGATACTGGGCTGATACTGGGCTGTTATGGTATGATATGGTATGATACTGGGCTGATACTGGGCTGTTATGGTATGATATGGTATGATACTGGGCTGATACTGGGCTGTTATGGTATGATATGGTATGATACTGAGCTGATACTGGGCTGTTATGGTATGATATGGTATGATACTGGGCTGATACTGGGCTGTTATGGTATGATACTGGTATGATACTGGGCTGTTATGGTATGATACTGGGCTGATACTGGGCTGTTATGGTATGATATGGTATGATACTGGGCTGATACTGGGCTGTTATGGTATGATATGGTATGATACTGGGCTGTTATGGTATGATATGGTATGATACTGGGCTGATACTGGGCTGATACTGGGCTGTTATGGTATGATACTGGGCTGATATGGTATGATACTGGGCTGATACTGGGCTGTTATGGTATGATACTGGGCTGATACTGGGCTGATATGGTATGATACTGGTATGATACTGGGCTGATACTGGGCTGTTATGGTATGATACTGGGCTGATACTGGGCTGTTATGGTATGATATGGTATGATACTGGGCTGTTATGGTATGATATGGTATGATACTGGGCTGATACTGGGCTGATACTGGGCTGTTATGGTATGATACTGGGCTGATATGGTATGATACTGGGCTGATACTGGGCTGTTGTGGTATGATACTGGTATGATACTGGGCTGATATGGTATGATACTGGGCTGTTATGGTATGATACTGGGCTGATACTGGGCTGTTATGGTATGATATGGTATGATACTGGGCTGTTATGGTATGATACTGGGCTGTTATGGTATGATATGGTATGATACTGGGCTGATATGATATGGTATGATACTGGGCAACTATGGTATGATACTGGTATGATACTGGGCTGATATGGTATGATACTGGGCTGATATGGTATGATACTGGTATGATACTGGGCTGATACTGGGCTGTTATGGTATGGTACTGGTCTGATACTGGGCTGTTATGGTATGATACTGAGCTGATACTGGGCTGTTATGGTATGATACTGGGCTGTTATGGTATGATACTGGGCTGTTATGGTATGATATGGTATGATACTGGGCTGATATGGTATGATACTGGTATGATACTGGGCTGATATGGTATGATACTGGTATGATACTGGGCTGATATGGTATGATACTGGGCTGATACTGGGCTGTTATGGTATGATACTGGTATGATACTGGGCTGTTATGGTATGATACTGGGCTGATACTGGGCTGTTATGGTATGATACTGGGCTGATACTGGGCTGTTATGGTATGATGCTGAGCTGGTATGGTATGATACTGGGCTGATACTGGGCTGTTATGGTATGATACTGGTATGATACTGGGCTGTTATGGTATGATACTGGGCTGATACTGGGCTGTTATGGTATGATACTGGCCTGTTATGGTATGATACTGGTATGATACTGGGCTGTTATGGTATGATGCTGGGCTGGTATGGTATGATACTGGTATGATACTGGGCTGTTATGGTATGATACTGGTCTGGTATGGTATGATACTGGTATGATACTGGGCTGATACTGGGCTGTTATGGTATGATACTGGGCTGTTATGGTATGATACTGGGCTGATACTGGGCTGTTATGGTATGATACTGGGCTGTTATGGTATGATAATGGGCTGTTATGGTATGATACTGGGCTGTTATGGTATGATAATGGGCTGTTATGGTATGATACTGGGCTGATACTGGGCTGTTATGGTATGATACTGGTATGATACTGGGCTGTTATGGCATGATATGGTATGATACTGAGCTGATACTGGGCTGATATGGTATGATACTGGGCTGATACTGGGCTGTTATGGCATGATATGGTATGATACTGAGCTGATACTGGGCTGTTATGGTATGATATGGTATGATACTGGGCTGATACTGGGCTGTTATGGTATGATATGGTATGATACTGGGCTGTTATGGTATGATACTGGGCTGATACTGGGCTGTTATGGTATGATACTGGGCTGTTATGGTATGATACTGGGCTGATACTGGGCTGTTATGGTATGATACTGGTATGATACTGGGCTGATACTGGGCTGTTATGGCATGATATGGTATGATACTGAGCTGATACTGGGCTGATATGGTATGATACTGGGCTGATACTGGGCTGTTATGGCATGATATGGTATGATACTGAGCTGATACTGGGCTGTTATGGTATGATATGGTATGATACTGGGCTGATACTGGGCTGTTATGGTATGATATGGTATGATACTGGGCTGTTATGGTATGATACTGGGCTGATACTGGGCTGTTATGGTATGATACTGGGCTGTTATGGTATGATGCTGGGCTGTTATGGTATGATACTGGGCTGATACTGGGCTGTTATGGTATGATATGGTATGATACTGGGCTGTTATGGTATGATATGGTATGATACTGGGCTGATACTGGGCTGTTATGGTATGATATGGTATGATACTGGGCTGATACTGGGCTGTTATGGTATGATATGGTATGATACTGAGCTGATACTGGGCTGTTATGGTATGATATGGTATGATACTGGGCTGATACTGGGCTGTTATGGTATGATACTGGTATGATACTGGGCTGTTATGGTATGATACTGGGCTGATACTGGGCTGTTATGGTATGATATGGTATGATACTGGGCTGATACTGGGCTGTTATGGTATGTCAAATCAAAATCAAATCAAATTTATTTATATAGCCCTTCGTACATCAGCTGATATCTCAAAGTGCTGTACAGAAACCCAGCCTAAAACCCCAAACAGCAAACAATGCAGGTGTAAAAGCACGTATGATATGGTATGATATGGTATGATACTGGGCTGTTATGGTATGATATGGTATGATACTGGGCTGATACTGGGCTGATACTGGGCTGTTATGGTATGATACTGGGCTGTTATGGTATGATGCTGGGCTGTTATGATATGATACTGGGCTGATACTGGGCTGTTATGGTATGATATGGTATGATACTGGGCTGTTATGGTATGATATGGTATGATACTGGGCTGTTATGGTATGATATGGTATGATACTGGGCTGATACTGGGCTGTTATGGTATGATATGGTATGATACTGGGCTGATACTGGGCTGTTATGGTATGATATGGTATGATACTGGGCTGATACTGGGCTGTTATGGTATGATATGGTATGATACTGGGCTGATACTGGGCTGTTATGGTATGATATGGTATGATACTGAGCTGATACTGGGCTGTTATGGTATGATATGGTATGATACTGGGCTGATACTGGGCTGTTATGGTATGATACTGGTATGATACTGGGCTGTTATGGTATGATACTGGGCTGATACTGGGCTGTTATGGTATGATATGGTATGATACTGGGCTGATACTGGGCTGTTATGGTATGATATGGTATGATACTGGGCTGTTATGGTATGATATGGTATGATACTGGGCTGATACTGGGCTGATACTGGGCTGTTATGGTATGATACTGGGCTGATATGGTATGATACTGGGCTGATACTGGGCTGTTATGGTATGATACTGGTATGATACTGGGCTGATATGGTATGATACTGGTATGATACTGGGCTGATACTGGGCTGTTATGGTATGATACTGGGCTGATACTGGGCTGTTATGGTATGATATGGTATGATACTGGGCTGTTATGGTATGATATGGTATGATACTGGGCTGATACTGGGCTGATACTGGGCTGTTATGGTATGATACTGGGCTGATATGGTATGATACTGGGCTGATACTGGGCTGTTGTGGTATGATACTGGTATGATACTGGGCTGATATGGTATGATACTGGGCTGTTATGGTATGATACTGGGCTGATACTGGGCTGTTATGGTATGATATGGTATGATACTGGGCTGTTATGGTATGATACTGGGCTGTTATGGTATGATATGGTATGATACTGGGCTGATATGATATGGTATGATACTGGGCAACTATGGTATGATACTGGTATGATACTGGGATGATATGGTATGATACTGGGCTGATATGGTATGATACTGGTATGATACTGGGCTGATACTGGGCTGTTATGGTATGGTACTGGTCTGATACTGGGCTGTTATGGTATGATACTGAGCTGATACTGGGCTGTTATGGTATGATACTGGGCTGTTATGGTATGATACTGGGCTGTTATGGTATGATATGGTATGATACTGGGCTGATATGGTATGATACTGGTATGATACTGGGCTGATATGGTATGATACTGGTATGATACTGGGCTGATATGGTATGATACTGGGCTGATACTGGGCTGTTATGGTATGATACTGGTATGATACTGGGCTGTTATGGTATGATACTGGGCTGATACTGGGCTGTTATGGTATGATACTGGGCTGATACTGGGCTGTTATGGTATGATGCTGAGCTGGTATGGTATGATACTGGGCTGATACTGGGCTGTTATGGTATGATACTGGTATGATACTGGGCTGTTATGGTATGATACTGGGCTGATACTGGGCTGTTATGGTATGATACTGGCCTGTTATGGTATGATACTGGTATGATACTGGGCTGTTATGGTATGATGCTGGGCTGGTATGGTATGATACTGGTATGATACTGGGCTGTTATGGTATGATACTGGTCTGGTATGGTATGATACTGGTATGATACTGGGCTGATACTGGGCTGTTATGGTATGATACTGGGCTGTTATGGTATGATACTGGGCTGATACTGGGCTGTTATGGTATGATACTGGGCTGTTATGGTATGATAATGGGCTGTTATGGTATGATACTGGGCTGTTATGGTATGATAATGGGCTGTTATGGTATGATACTGGGCTGATACTGGGCTGTTATGGTATGATACTGGTATGATACTGGGCTGTTATGGCATGATATGGTATGATACTGAGCTGATACTGGGCTGATATGGTATGATACTGGGCTGATACTGGGCTGTTATGGCATGATATGGTATGATACTGAGCTGATACTGGGCTGTTATGGTATGATATGGTATGATACTGGGCTGATACTGGGCTGTTATGGTATGATATGGTATGATACTGGGCTGTTATGGTATGATACTGGGCTGATACTGGGCTGTTATGGTATGATACTGGGCTGTTATGGTATGATACTGGGCTGATACTGGGCTGTTATGGTATGATACTGGTATGATACTGGGCTGATACTGGGCTGTTATGGCATGATATGGTATGATACTGAGCTGATACTGGGCTGATATGGTATGATACTGGGCTGATACTGGGCTGTTATGGCATGATATGGTATGATACTGAGCTGATACTGGGCTGTTATGGTATGATATGGTATGATACTGGGCTGATACTGGGCTGTTATGGTATGATATGGTATGATACTGGGCTGTTATGGTATGATACTGGGCTGATACTGGGCTGTTATGGTATGATACTGGGCTGTTATGGTATGATGCTGGGCTGTTATGGTATGATACTGGGCTGATACTGGGCTGTTATGGTATGATATGGTATGATACTGGGCTGTTATGGTATGATATGGTATGATACTGGGCTGATACTGGGCTGTTATGGTATGATATGGTATGATACTGGGCTGATACTGGGCTGTTATGGTATGATATGGTATGATACTGGGCTGATACTGGGCTGTTATGGTATGATATGGTATGATACTGGGCTGATACTGGGCTGTTATGGTATGATACTGGTATGATACTGGGCTGTTATGGTATGATACTGGGCTGATACTGGGCTGTTATGGTATGATATGGTATGATACTGGGCTGATACTGGGCTGTTATGGTATGTCAAATCAAAATCAAATCAAATTTATTTATATAGCCCTTCGTACATCAGCTGATATCTCAAAGTGCTGTACAGAAACCCAGCCTAAAACCCCAAACAGCAAACAATGCAGGTGTAAAAGCACGTATGATATGGTATGATATGGTATGATACTGGGCTGTTATGGTATGATATGGTATGATACTGGGCTGATACTGGGCTGATACTGGGCTGTTATGGTATGATACTGGGCTGATATGGTATGATACTGGGCTGATACTGGGCTGTTATGGTATGATACTGGTATGATACTGGGCTGATATGGTATGATACTGGTATGATACTGGGCTGATACTGGGCTGTTATGGTATGATACTGGGCTGATACTGGGCTGTTATGGTATGATATGGTATGATACTGGGCTGTTATGGTATGATATGGTATGATACTGGGCTGATACTGGGCTGTTATGGTATGATACTGGGCTGATATGGTATGATACTGGGCTGATACTGGGCTGTTGTGGTATGATACTGGTATGATACTGGGCTGATATGGTATGATACTGGGCTGTTATGGTATGATACTGGGCTGATACTGGGCTGTTATGGTATGATATGGTATGATACTGGGCTGTTATGGTATGATACTGGGCTGTTATGGTATGATATGGTATGATACTGGGCTGATATGATATGGTATGATACTGGGCAAATATGGTATGATACTGGTATGATACTGGGCTGATATGGTATGATACTGGGCTGATATGGTATGATACTGGTATGATACTGGGCTGATACTGGGCTGTTATGGTATGGTACTGGTCTGATACTGGGCTGTTATGGTATGATACTGAGCTGATACTGGGCTGTTATGGTATGATACTGGGCTGTTATGGTATGATACTGGGCTGTTATGGTATGATATGGTATGATACTGGGCTGATATGGTATGATACTGGTATGATACTGGGCTGATATGGTATGATACTGGTATGATACTGGGCTGATATGGTATGATACTGGGCTGATACTGGGCTGTTATGGTATGATACTGGTATGATACTGGGCTGTTATGGAATGATACTGGGCTGATACTGGGCTGTTATGGTATGATACTGGGCTGATACTGGGCTGTTATGGTATGATGCTGAGCTGGTATGGTATGATACTGGGCTGATACTGGGCTGTTATGGTATGATACTGGTATGATACTGGGCTGTTATGGTATGATACTGGGCTGATACTGGGCTGTTATGGTATGATACTGGCCTGTTATGGTATGATACTGGTATGATACTGGGCTGTTATGGTATGATGCTGGGCTGGTATGGTATGATACTGGTATGATACTGGCTGTTATGGTATGATACTGGTCTGGTATGGTATGATACTGGTATGATACTGGGCTGATACTGGGCTGTTATGGTATGATACTGGGCTGTTATGGTATGATACTGGGCTGATACTGGGCTGTTATGGTATGATACTGGGCTGTTATGGTATGATAATGGGCTGTTATGGTATGCTACTGGGCTGTTATGGTATGATAATGGGCTGTTATGGTATGATACTGGGCTGATACTGGGCTGTTATGGTATGATACTGGTATGATACTGGGCTGTTATGGCATGATATGGTATGATACTGAGCTGATACTGGGCTGATATGGTATGATACTGGGCTGATACTGGGCTGTTATGGCATGATATGGTATGATACTGAGCTGATACTAGGCTGTTATGGTATGATATGGTATGATACTGGGCTGATACTGGGCTGTTATGGTATGATATGGTATGATACTGGGCTGTTATGGTATGATACTGGGCTGATACTGGGCTGATACTGGGCTGATACTGGGCTGTTATGGTATGATACTGGGCTGATATGGTATGATACTGGGCTGATACTGGGCTGTTGTGGTATGATACTGGTATGATACTGTGCTGATATGGTATGATACTGGGCTGATACTGGGCTGATACTGGGCTGTTATGGTATGATACTGGGCTGTTAAGGTATGATACTGGGCTGATACTGGGCTGTTATGGTATGATATGGTATGATACTGGGCTGTTATGGTATGATACTGGGCTGTTATGGTATGATATGGTATGATACTGGGCTGATATGATATGGTATGATACTGGGCAAATATGGTATGATACTGGGCTGATATGGTATGATACTGGTATGATACTGGGCTGATATGGTATGATACTGGTATGATACTGGGCTGATACTGGGCTGTTATGGTATGGTACTGGTCTGATACTGGGCTGGTATGGTATGATACTGGGCTGTTATGGTATGATACTGGGCTGATATGGTATGATACTGGTATGATACTGGGCTGATATGGTATGATACTGGTATGATACTGGGCTGATATGGTATGATACTGGGCTGATACTGGGCTGTTATGGTATGATACTGGTATGATACTGGGCTGTTATGGTATGATACTGGGCTGATACTGGGCTGTTATGGTATGATACTGGGCTGATACTGGGCTGTTATGGTATGATGCTGAGCTGGTATGGTATGATACTGGGCTGATACTGGGCTGTTATGGTATGATACTGGTATGATACTGGGCTGTTATGGTATGATACTGGGCTGATACTGGGCTGTTATGGTATGATACTGGCCTGTTATGGTATGATACTGGTATGATACTGGGCTGTTATGGTATGATGCTGGGCTGGTATGGTATGATACTGGTATGATACTGGGCTGTTATGGTATGATACTGGTCTGGTATGGTATGATACTGGTATGATACTGGGCTGATA
Source organism: Oncorhynchus keta (assembly GCF_023373465.1). Classification (NCBI taxonomy): domain Eukaryota; kingdom Metazoa; phylum Chordata; class Actinopteri; order Salmoniformes; family Salmonidae; genus Oncorhynchus; species Oncorhynchus keta. The sequence goes on along the minus strand of NC_068454.1, from coordinate 690,174 downwards.
CTGGGCTGTTATGGTATGATACTGGGCTGTTATGGTATGATACTGGGCTGATACTGGGCTGTTATGGTATGATACTGGGCTGTTATGGTATGATACTGGGCTGTTATGGTATGATACGGGGCTGATACTGGGCTGTTATGGTATGATACTGGTATGATACTGGGCTGATACTGGGCTGTTATGGCATGATATGGTATGATACTGAGCTGATACTGGGCTGATATGGTATGATACTGGGCTGATACTGGGCTGTTATGGCATGATATGGTATGATACTGAGCTGATACTGGGATGTTATGGTATGATATGGTATGATACTGGGCTGATACTGGGCTGTTATGGTATGATATGGTATGATACTGGGCTGTTATGGTATGATACTGGGCTGATACTGGGCTGTTATGGTATGATATGGTATGATACTGGGCTGATACTGGGCTGTTATGGTATGATCTGGTATGATACTGGGCTGGTATGGTATGATACTGGGCTGATACTGGGCTGTTATGGTATGATACTGGTATGATACTGGGCTGTTATTGTATGATACTGGGCTGATACTGGGCTGTTATGGTATGATATGGTATGATACTGAGCTGATACTGGGCTGTTATGGTATGATATGGTATGATGCTGGGCTGATACTGGGCTGTTATGGTATGATATGGTATGATACTGGGCTGTTATGGTATGATACTGGGCTGATACTGGGCTGTTATGGTATGATACTGGGCTGATACTGGGCTGTTATGGTATGATATGGTATGATACTGGGCTGATACTGGGCTGTTATGGTATGATACTGGGCTGATACTGGGCTGTTATGGTATGATCTGGTATGATACTGGGCTGGTATGGTATGATACTGGGCTGTTATGGTATGATACTGGGCTGATACTGGGCTGTTATGGTATGATACTGGGCTGATATGGTATGATACTGGTATGATACTGGGCTGATACTGGGCAGTTATGGTATGATACTGGGCTGATACTGGGCTGTTATGGTATGATACTGGGCTGATATGGTATGATACTGGGCTGATACTGGGCTGATATGGTATGATACTGGGCTGATACTGGGCTGTTATGGTATGATACTGGGCTGATATGGTATGATATGGTATGATACTGGGCTGATACTGGGCTGTTATGGTATGATACTGGGCTGATACTGGGCTGTTATGGTATGATACTGGTATGATACTGGGCTGATACTGGGCTGTTATGGTATGATCTGGTATGATACTGGGCTGATATGGTATGATACTGGGCTGATACTGGGCTGTTATGGTATGATACTGGGCTGATACTGGGCTGATATGGTATGATACTGGGCTGATACTGGGCTGATACTGGGCTGTTATGGTATGATACTGGGCTGATATGGTATGATACTGGGCTGATACTGGGCTGTTATGGTATGAAATGGTATGATACTGGGCTGATATGGTATGATACTGGGCTGATACTGGGCTGATACTGGGCTGTTATGGTATGATACTGGGCTGTTATGGTATGCTACTGGGCTGATACTGGGCTGTTATGGTATGATATGGTATGATACTGGGCTGTTATGGTATGATACTGGGCTGATACTGGGCTGTTATGGTATGATATGGTATGATACTGGGCTGATATGGTATGATACTGGGCTGATATGGTATGATACTGGTATGATACTGGGCTGATATGGTATGATACTGGTATGATACTGGGCTGATACTGGGCTGTTATGGTATGATACTGGGCTGATACTGGGCTGTTATGGTATGATACTGGGCTGATATGGTATGATACTGGTATGATACTGGGCTGATACTGGGCAGTTATGGTATGATACTGGGCTGATACTGGGCTGTTATGGTATGATACTGGGCTGATATGGTATGATACTGGGCTGATACTGGGCTGATATGGTATGATACTGTGCTGATACTGGGCTGTTATGGTATGATACTGGGCTGATATGGTATGATATGGTATGATACTGGGCTGATACTGGGCTGTTATGGTATGATACTGGGCTGATACTGGGCTGTTATGGTATGATACTGGTATGATACTGGGCTGATACTGGGCTGTTATGGTATGATCTGGTATGATACTGGGCTGATATGGTATGATACTGGGCTGATACTGGGCTGTTATGGTATGATACTGGGCTGATACTGGGCTGATATGGTATGATACTGGGCTGATACTGGGCTGATACTGGGCTGTTATGGTATGATACTGGGCTGATATGGTATGATACTGGGCTGATACTGGGCTGTTATGGTATGAAATGGTATGATACTGGGCTGATATGGTATGATACTGGGCTGATACTGGGCTGATACTGGGCTGTTATGGTATGATACTGGGCTGTTATGGTATGATACTGGGCTGATACTGGGCTGTTATGGTATGATATGGTATGATACTGGGCTGTTATGGTATGATACTGGGCTGATACTGGGCTGTTATGGTATGATATGGTATGATACTGGGCTGATATGGTATGATACTGGGCTGATATGGTATGATACTGGTATGATACTGGGCTGATATGGTATGATACTGGTATGATACTGGGCTGATACTGGGCTGTTATGGTATGATACTGGGCTGATACTGGGCTGTTATGGTATGATACTGAGCTGATACTGGGCTGTTATGGTATGATAATGGGCTGTTATGGTATGATACTGGGCTGTTATGATATGGTATGATACTGGGCTGATATGGTATGATACTGGTATGATACTGGGCTGATATGGTATGATACTGGTATGATACTGGGCTGATATGGTATGATACTGGTATGATACTGGGCTGATACTGGGCTGTTATGGTATGATACTGGGCTGATACTGGGCTGTTATGGTATGATACTGAGCTGATACTGGGCTGTTATGGTATGATACTGGGCTGTTATGGTATGATACTGGGCTGTTATGGTATGATATGGTATGATACTGGGCTGATATGGTATGATACTGGTATGATACTGGGCAGATATGGTATGATACTGGTATGATACTGGGCTGATATGGTATGATACTGGTATGATACTGGGCTGATACTGGGCTGTTATGGTATGATACTGGGCTGATACTGGGCTGTTATGGTATGATACTGGGCTGATACTGGGCTGTTATGGTATGATACTGAGCTGGTATGGTATGAAACTGGGCTGATACTGGGCTGTTATGGTATGATACTGGTATGATACTGGGCTGATACTGGGCTGTTATGGTATGATCTGGTATGATACTGGGCTGATATGGTATGATACTGGGCTGATACTGGGCTGTTATGGTATGATACAGGGCTGATACTGGGCTGATATGGTATGATACTGGGCTGATACTGGGCTGATACTGGGCTGTTATGGTATGATACTGGGCTGATATGGTATGATACTGGGCTGATACCGGGCTGTTATGGTATGAAATGGTATGATACTGGGCTGATATGGTATGATACTGGGCTGATACTGGGCTGATACTGGGCTGTTATGGTATGATACTGGGCTGTTATGGTATGATACTGGGCTGTTATGGTATGATACTGGGCTGATACTGGGCTGTTATGGTATGATACTGGGCTGATATGGTATGATACTGGTATGATACTGGGCTGATACTGGGCAGTTATGGTATGATACTGGGCTGATACTGGGCTGTTATGGTATGATACTGGGCTGATATGGTATGATACTGGGCTGATACTGGGCTGATATGGTATGATACTGGGCTGATACTGGGCTGTTATGGTATGATACTGGGCTGATATGGTATGATATGGTATGATACTGGGCTGATACTGGGCTGTTATGGTATGATACTGGGCTGATACTGGGCTGTTATGGTATGATACTGGGCTGATACTGGGCTGATACTGGGCTGTTATGGTATGATCTGGTATGATACTGGGCTGATATGGTATGATACTGGGCTGATACTGGGCTGTTATGGTATGATACTGGGCTGATACTGGGCTGATATGGTATGATACTGGGCTGATACTGGGCTGATACTGGGCTGTTATGGTATGATACTGGGCTGATATGGTATGATACTGGGCTGATACTGGGCTGTTATGGTATGAAATGGTATGATACTGGGCTGATATGGTATGATACTGGGCTGATACTGGGCTGATACTGGGCTGTTATGGTATGATACTGGGCTGTTATGGTATGATACTGGGCTGATACTGGGCTGTTATGGTATGATATGGTATGATACTGGGCTGTTATGGTATGATACTGGGCTGATACTGGGCTGTTATGGTATGATATGGTATGATACTGGGCTGATATGGTATGATACTGGTATGATACTGGGCTGATATGGTATGATACTGGTATGATACTGGGCTGATATGGTATGATACTGGTATGATACTGGGCTGATACTGGGCTGTTATGGTATGATACTGGGCTGATACTGGGCTGTTATGGTATGATACTGGGCTGATATGGTATGATACTGGTATGATACTGGGCTGATACTGGGCAGTTATGGTATGATACTGGGCTGATACTGGGCTGTTATGGTATGATACTGGGCTGATACTGGGCTGATATGGTATGATACTGGGCTGATACTGGGCTGTTATGGTATGATACTGGGCTGATATGGTATGATATGGTATGATACTGGGCTGATACTGGGCTGTTATGGTATGATACTGGGCTGATACTGGGCTGTTATGGTATGATACTGGTATGATACTGGGCTTATACTGGGCTGTTATGGTATGATCTGGTATGATACTGGGCTGATATGGTATGATACTGGGCTGATACTGGGCTGTTATGGTATGATACTGGGCTGATACTGGGCTGATATGGTATGATACTGGGCTGATACTGGGCTGATACTGGGCTGTTATGGTATGATACTGGGCTGATATGGTATGATACTGGGCTGATACTGGGCTGTTATGGTATGAAATGGTATGATACTGGGCTGATATGGTATGATACTGGGCTGATACTGGGCTGATACTGGGCTGTTATGGTATGATACTGGGCTGTTATGGTATGATACTGGGCTGATACTGGGCTGTTATGGTATGATATGGTATGATACTGGGCTGTTATGGTATGATACTGGGCTGATACTGGGCTGTTATGGTATGATATGGTATGATACTGGGCTGATATGGTATGATTCTGGGCTGATATGGTATGATACTGGTATGATACTGGGCTGATATGGTATGATACTGGTATGATACTGGGCTGATACTGGGCTGTTATGGTATGATACTGGGCTGATACTGGGCTGTTATGGTATGATACTGAGCTGATACTGGGCTGTTATGGTATGATAATGGGCTGTTAGGGTATGATACTGGGCTGTTATGGTATGATATGGTATGATACTGGGCTGATATGGTATGATACTGGTATGATACTGGGCTGATATGGTATGATACTGGTATGATACTGGGCTGATATGGTATGATACTGGTATGATACTGGGCTGATACTGGGCTGTTATGGTATGATACTGGGCTGATACTGGGCTGTTATGGTATGATACTGAGCTGATACTGGGCTGTTATGGTATGATACTGGGCTGTTATGGTATGATACTGGGCTGTTATGGTATGATATGGTATGATACTGGGCTGATATGGTATGATACTGGTATGATACTGGGCAGATATGGTATGATACTGGTATGATACTGGGCTGATATGGTATGATACTGGTATGATACTGGGCTGATACTGGGCTGTTATGGTATGATACTGGGCTGATACTGGGCTGTTATGGTATGATACTGGGCTGATACTGGGCTGTTATGGTATGATACTGAGCTGGTATGGTATGATACTGGGCTGATACTGGGCTGTTATGGTATGATACTGGTATGATACTGGGCTGATACTGGGCTGTTATGGTATGATCTGGTATGATACTGGGCTGATATGGTATGATACTGGGCTGATACTGGGCTGTTATGGTATGATACAGGGCTGATACTGGGCTGATATGGTATGATACTGGGCTGATACTGGGCTGATACTGGGCTGTTATGGTATGATACTGGGCTGATATGGTATGATACTGGGCTGATACCGGGCTGTTATGGTATGAAATGGTATGATACTGGGCTGATATGGTATGATACTGGGCTGATACTGGGCTGATACTGGGCTGTTATGGTATGATACTGGGCTGTTATGGTATGATACTGGGCTGATACTGGGCTGTTATGGTATGATATGGTATGATACTGGGCTGTTATGGTATGATACTGGGCTGATACTGGGCTGTTATGGTATGATATGGTATGATACTGGGCTGATATGGTATGATATGGTATGATACTGGGCTGATATTGTATGATACTGGTATGATACTGGGCTGATATGGTATGATACTGGTATGATACTGGGTTGATATGGTATGATACTGGTATGATACTGGGCTGATACTGGGCTGTTATGGTATGATACTGGGCTGTTATGGTATGATACTGAGCTGATACTGGGCTGTTATGGTATGATACTGGGCTGTTATGGTATGATACTGGGCTGTTATGGTATGATATGGTATGATACTGGGCTGATATGGTATGATACTGGTATGATACTGGGCTGATATGGTATGATACTGGTACGATACTGGGCTGATATGGTATGATACTGGTATGATACTGGGATGATACTGGGCTGTTATGGTATGATACTGGGCTGATACTGGGCTGTTATGGTATGATACTGGGCTGATACTGGGCTGTTATGGTATGATACTGGGCTGGTATGGTATGATACTGGGCTGATACTGGGCTGTTATGGTATGATACTGGTATGATACTGGGCTGTTATGGTATGATACTGGGCTGATACTGGGCTGTAATGGTATGATACTGGGCTGTTATGGTATGATACTGGTATGATACTGGGCTGTTATGGTATGATACTGGGCTGATACTGGGCTGTTATGGTATGATACTGGGCTGATATGGTATGATACTGGGCTGATACTGGGCTGTTATGGTATGATACTGGACTGATATGGTATGATACTGGTATGATACTGGGCTGATACTGGGCTGTTATGGTATGATACTGGGCTGATACTGGGCTGTTATGGTATGATACTGGGCTGATACTGGGCTGTTATGGTATGATACTGAGCTGATACTGGGCTGTTATGGTATGATACTGGGCTGATACTGGGCTGTTATGGTATGATGCTGAGCTGGTATGGTATGATACTGGGCTGATACTGGGCTGTTATGGTATGATACTGGACTGATATGGTATGATACTGGTATGATACTGGGCTGATACTGGGCTGTTATGGTATGATACTGGGCTGATACTGGGCTGTTATGGTATGATACTGGGCTGATACTGGGCTGTTATGGTATGATGCTGAGCTGGTATGGTATGATACTGGGCTGATACTGGGCTGTTATGGGATGATACTGGTATGATACTGGGCTGTTATGGTATGATACTGGGCTGATACTGGGCTGATACTGGGCTGTTATGGGATGATACTGGTATGATACTGGGCTGTTATGGTATGATACTGGGCTGGTATGGTATGATACTGGTATGATACTGGGCTGTTATGGTATGATACTGGGCTGGTATGGTATGATATGGTATGATACTGGGCTGATATTGTATGATACTGGTATGATACTGGGCTGATATGGTATGATACTGGTATGATACTGGGCTGATATGGTATGATACTGGTATGATACTGGGCTGATACTGGGCTGTTATGGTATGATACTGGGCTGTTATGGTATGATACTGAGCTGATACTGGGCTGTTATGGTATGATACTGGGCTGTTATGGTATGATACTGGGCTGTTATGGTATGATATGGTATGATACTGGGCTGATATGGTATGATACTGGTATGATACTGGGCTGATATGGTATGATACTGGTACGATACTGGGCTGATATGGTATGATACTGGTATGATACTGGGATGATACTGGGCTGTTATGGTATGATACTGGGCTGATACTGGGCTGTTATGGTATGATACTGGGCTGATACTGGGCTGTTATGGTATGATACTGAGCTGGTATGGTATGATACTGGGCTGATACTGGGCTGTTATGGTATGATACTGGTATGATACTGGGCTGTTATGGTATGATACTGGGCTGATACTGGGCTGTAATGGTATGATACTGGGCTGTTATGGTATGATACTGGTATGATACTGGGCTGTTATGGTATGATACTGGGCTGATACTGGGCTGTTATGGTATGATATGGTATGATACTGTGCTGATACTGGGCTGTTATGGTATGATCTGGTATGATACTGGGCTGGTATGGTATGATACTGGGCTGTTATGGTATGATACTGGGCTGATACTGGGCTGTTATGGTATGATACTGGTATGACACTGGGCTGTTATGGTATGATACTGGGCTGATATGGTATGATATGGTATGATACTGGGCTGATACTGGGCTGATATGGTATGATCTGGGCTGGTATGATACTGGGCTGATACTGGGCTGTTATGGTATGATACTGGGCTGATACTGGGCTGTTATGGTATGATACTGGGCTGATATGGTATGATACTGGTATGATACTGGGCTGATACTGGGCAGTTATGGTATGATACTGGGCTGATACTGGGCTGTTATGGTATGATACTGGGCTGATATGGTATGATACTGGGCTGATACTGGGCTGTTATGGTATGATACTGGGCTGATACTGGGCTGTTATGGTATGATACTGGGCTGATACTGGGCTGTTATGGTATGATACTGGGCTGATACTGGGCTGTTATGGTATGATACTGAGCTGATACTGGGCTGTTATGGTATGATACTGGTATGATACTGGGCTGATATTGTATGATACTGGTATGATACTGGGCTGATACTGGGCTGTTATGGTATGATACTGGGCTGATACTGGGCTGTTATGGTATGATACTGGGCTGATACTGGGCTGTTATGGTATGATGCTGAGCTGGTATGGTATGATACTGGGCTGATACTGGGCTGTTATGGGATGATACTGGTATGATACTGGGCTGTTATGGTATGATACTGGGCTGATACTGGGCTGTAATGGTATGATACTGGGCTGTTATGGTATGATACTGGTATGATACTGGGCTCTTATGGTATGATACTGGGCTGGTATGGTATGATACTGGTATGATACTGGGCTGTTATGGTATGATACTGGGCTGGTATGGTATGATACTGGTATGATACTGGGCTGATACTGGGCTGTTATGGTATGATACTGGTATGATACTGGGCTGTTATGGTATGATATGGTATGATACTGGGCTGATATGGTATGATACTGGGCTGGTATGGTATGATACTGGGCTGATATGGTATGATACTGGTATGATACTGGGCTGATATGGTATGATACTGGTATGATACTGGGCTGATATGGTATGCTACTGGTATGATACTGGGCTGTTATGGTATGATACTGGTATGATACTGGGCTGTTATGGTATGATACTGGGCTGATACTGGGCTGTAATGGTATGATACTGGGCTGTTATGGTATGATACTGGTATGATACTGGGCTGTTATGGTATGATACTGGGCTGATACTGGGCTGTTATGGTATGATATGGTATGATACTGGGCTGATACTGGGCTGTTATGGTATGATCTGGTATGATACTGGGCTGGTATGGTATGATACTGGGCTGTTATGGTATGATACTGGGCTGATACTGGGCTGTTATGGTATGATACTGGTATGACACTGGGCTGTTATGGTATGATACTGGGCTGATATGGTATGATATGGTATGATACTGGGCTGATACTGGGCTGATATGGTATGATCTGGGCTGGTATGATACTGGGCTGATACTGGGCTGTTATGGTATGATACTGGGCTGATACTGGGCTGTTATGGTATGATACTGGGCTGATATGGTATGATACTGGTATGATACTGGGCTGATACTGGGCAGTTATGGTATGATACTGGGCTGATACTGGGCTGTTATGGTATGATACTGGGCTGATATGGTATGATACTGGGCTGATACTGGGCTGTTATGGTATGATACTGGGCTGATATGGTATGATACTGGTATGATACTGGGCTGATACTGGGCTGTTATGGTATGATACTGGGCTGATACTGGGCTGTTATGGTATGATACTGGGCTGATACTGGGCTGTTATGGTATGATACTGAGCTGATACTGGGCTGTTATGGTATGATACTGGTATGATACTGGGCTGATATTGTATGATACTGGTATGATACTGGGCTGATACTGGGCTGTTATGGTATGATACTGGGCTGATACTGGGCTGTTATGGTATGATACTGGGCTGATACTGGGCTGTTATGGTATGATGCTGAGCTGGTATGGTATGATACTGGGCTGATACTGGGCTGTTATGGGATGATACTGGTATGATACTGGGCTGTTATGGTATGATACTGGGCTGATACTGGGCTGTAATGGTATGATACTGGGCTGTTATGGTATGATACTGGTATGATACTGGGCTCTTATGGTATGATACTGGGCTGGTATGGTATGATACTGGTATGATACTGGGCTGTTATGGTATGATACTGGGCTGGTATGGTATGATACTGGTATGATACTGGGCTGATACTGGGCTGTTATGGTATGATACTGGTATGATACTGGGCTGTTATGGTATGATATGGTATGATACTGGGCTGATATGGTATGATACTGGGCTGGTATGGTATGATACTGGGCTGATATGGTATGATACTGGTATGATACTGGGCTGATATGGTATGATACTGGTATGATACTGGGCTGATATGGTATGCTACTGGTATGATACTGGGCTGTTATGGTATGATCTGGTATGATACTGGGCTGATACTGGTATGATACTGGGCTGATACTGGGCTGTTATGGTATGATATGGTATGATCTGGGAGTGAGAAAGAGGCTGTGAGCTGCAAGATGAATGTATTATCCCATAGACATGCCCCCTGATGCCCCCTAATGCCCCCTGATGCCCCTACAGCCACAGAGACCTAAATCACACAAAACACAAAGTCCAGGAATTAAGAGTTGTTAAAAGAGAATTAGTGGAGAGGTAGAAGGGATGACTTGGTCCTGGGGATCAAAGGAACGGACGGAGTGAAAGAAAGCGTTTCTAATCTGTAGACGGAAGAGGAAGAGGAGGAGGAAGAGGAGGACTGGCAGAAAACGAGAGAACGGAGTGAGAAAGAACAGCTCGCCTCTCATTAAAGCCCCTTATTCATGTGGCGTTAGGATAGAGAGATGGAAGGAGGATGAAGGGATGGAGGAGCAATGTTGCTAATACATCCATCCTTTCCCCAGTGGGACCTATTTCGCCTGCCCTGTCTTCTGAGAAATCCCAGGCCTAAGCTAGGGCTCGCCTCTCTTGTCAATAAAACAGGATTTATCTCATTACTAACTAACTTCCTGGCTGTAAAATCTGCTGTTTATGGGGTGCTGAGGCTAGGCAGGGACTACTGATGTTGGCTAGTGTGTTATGTTCTGATAAGCTATATTTCATGTTATTTTATGCTTCTAATGACCTGTCTGTTGGGTTTGTGTTTGTGTTTGCAGTGGGTCCTCTGATAGGACGTTACTGTGGAACTAAGATCCCTCCTGAGATGACGTCATCGACAGGTATCCTGTCTCTGTCCTTCCACACGGACATGGCCGTGGCCAAAGATGGCTTCTCTGCTCGCTACAACATGACACACAAAGAGGTCAGCGACAGTAAGTACCGGACCAGTCAGTACCTGAGGGAGGAGATCTGTCTGTTTCTATTGGACCTTCAGAAAGGAGTGTCCTTATTCGGCAGTTTCATTTTCCTGATGTCCCCATTTTTCACATTAACAAGAAAGTGGGTGTTGGTGCGTGTTGGTGAGGATTGGTGGGTGTTGGTGCGTGTTGGTGAGGATTGGTGGGTGTTGGTGCCTGTTGGTGAGGGTTGGTGGGTGTTGTAGCCTGTTGGTGAGGGTTGGTGGGTGTTGGTGCCTGTTGGTGCGTGTTGGTGCGTGTTGGTGCGTGTTGGTGAGGGTGGGTGGGTGTTGGTGCCTGTTGGTGCGTGTTGGTGCGTGTTGGTGAGGGTGGGTGGGTGTTGGTGCGTGTCGGTGCGTGTTGGTGAGGGTGGGTGTTGGTGCCTGTTGGTGATGGTTGGTGGGTGTTGGTGCCTGTTGGTGCGTGTTGGTGAGTGTGGTGCGTGTTGGTGGGTGTTGGTGCCTGTTGGCGCGTGTTGGTGCGTGTTGGTGCCTGTTGGTGCGTGTTGGTGAGTGTGGTGCTTGTTGGTGGGTGTTGGTGCGTGTTGGTGTCTGTTGGTGCCTGTTGGTGCGTGTTGGTGAGTGTGGTGCGTGTTGGTGGGTGTTGGTGCCTGTTGGTGCGTGTTGGTGCGTGTTGGTGAGGGTGGGTGGGTGTTGGTGCCTGTTGGTGCGTGTTGGTGAGGGTGGGTGGGTGTTGGTGCGTGTCGGTGCGTGTTGGTGAGGGTGGGTGTTGGTGCCTGTTGGTGACGGTTGGTGGGTGTTGGTGCCTGTTGGTGCGTGTTGGTGAGTGTGGTGCGTGTTGGTGGGTGTTGGTGCATGTTGGTGCCTGTTGGCGCGTGTTGGTGCCTGTTGGTGCGTGTTGGTGAGTGTGGTGCTTGTTGGTGGGTGTTGGTGCGTGTTGGTGTCTGTTGGTGCCTGTTGGTGCGTGTTGGTGAGTGTGGTGTGTGTTGGTGGGTGTTGGTGCCTGTTGGTGCCTGTTGGTGCCCGTTGGTGCATGTTGGTGCGTGTCGGTGCCTGTTGGTGCGTGTTGGTGCCTGTTGGTGCCTGTTGATGCCTGTCAGTGCCTGTTGGTGCCTGTTGGTGCCTGTTGGTGCCTGTTGGTGCCTGTTGGTGCGTGTTGGTTAACCCTCCTCTCTTCAGGTCTTTATTAAACTGTCCACCTCTATCAATCAAATCATGAATTGATCCCTGTCTCTCCTCCCCCAGCTTTCCATTGCAGTAACGCTTTAGGTCTGGAGTCAGGGAAGATCTCTGATGACCAGATCACAGCCTCCTCATCCTTTTACGACAACACCTGGTTGCCACGGCAAGCCCGTCTTAACAACAATAACAACGCGTGGACCCCAAACGAGGACAGCAGCAAAGAGTTCATCCAGGTGAGACGGCAGGCTAAACCTCCATGTTAAATGACTATGGTAAACCTCCATGATAAATGACTATGGTAAACCTCCATGTTAAATGGTAAACCTCCATGTTAAATGACTATGGTAAACCTCCATAATAAATGACTATGGTAAACCTCCATGTTAAATGACTATGGTAAACCTCCATGATAAATGGTAAACCTCCATGTTAAATGACTATGGTAAACCTCCATGATAAATGACTATGGTAAACCTCCATGTTAAATGACTATGGTAAACCTCCATGATAAATGGTAAACCTCCATGTTAAATGACTATGGTAAACCTCCATAATAAATGACTATGGTAAACCTCCATGTTAAATGACTATGGTAAACCTCCATGTTAAATGGTAAACCTCCATGTTAAATTACTATGGTAAACCTCCATGTTAAATGACTATGGTAAACCTCCATCATAAATGACTATGGTAAACCTCCATAATAAATGACTATGGTAAACCTCCATGATAAATGACTATGGTAAACCTCCATGTTAAATGACTATGGTAAACCTCCATGTTAAATGACTATGGTAAACCTCCATGATAAATGACTATGGTAAACCTCCATGTTAAATGACTATGGTAAACCTCCATGTTAAATGACTATGGTAAACCTCCATGTTAAATGGTAAACCTCCATGTTAAATGACTATGGTAAACCTCCATGTTAAATGACTATGGTAAACCTCCATGATAAATGACTATGGTAAACCTCCATAATAAATGACTATGGTAAACCTCCATAATAAATGACTATGGTAAACCTCCATGTTAAATGACTATGGTAAACCTCCATGTTAAATGACTATGGTAAACCTCCATGTTAAATGACTATGGTAAACCTCCATGTTAAATGACTATGGTAAACCTCCATGTTAAATGACTATGGTAAACCTCCATGTTAAATGGTAAACCTCCATAATAAATGACTATGGTAAACCTCCATTTTAAATGACTATGGTAAACCTCCATGTTAAATGACTATGGTAAACCTCCATGATAAATGACTATGGTAAACCTCCATGTTAAATGACTATGGTAAACCTCCATGTTAAATGACTATGGTAAACCTCCATAATAAATGACTATGGTAAACCTCCATGATAAATGACTATGGTAAACCTCCATGTTAAATGACTATGGTAAACCTCCATGTTAAATGACTATGGTAAACCTCCATGATAAATGACTATGGTAAACCTCCATGTTAAATGACTATGATAAACCTCCATAATAAATGACTATGGTAAACCTCCATGTTAAATGACTATGGTAAACCTCCATGATAAATGACTATGGTAAACCTCCATAATAAATGACTATGGTAAACCTCCATAATAAATGACTATGGTAAACCTCCATGATAAATGACTATGGTAAACCTCCATGATAAATTACTATGGTAAACCTCCATGATAAATGACTATGGTAAACCTCCATAATAAATGACTATGGTAAACCTCCATGTTAAATGACTATGGTAAACCTCCATGATAAATGACTATGGTAAACCTCCATGTTAAATGACTATGGTAAACCTCCATGATAAATGACTATGGTAAACCTCCATGATAAATGACTATGGTAAACCTCCATGATAAATGACTATGGTAAACCTCCATAATAAATGACTATGGTAAACCTCCATGTTAAATGGTAAACCTCCATGTTAAATGACTATGGTTAAATGACTATGGTAAACCTCCATGATAAATGAAATGTAAACATAATAAATGGTAAACCTCCATGTTAAATGACTATGGTAAACCTCCATGTTAAATGGTAAACCTCCATGTTAAATGACTATGGTAAACCTCCATAATAAATGACTATGGTCCATGATAAATGACTATGGTAAACCTCCATGATAAATGACTAAATGGTAAACCTCCATGATAAATGACTATGGTAAACCTCCATTAAATGACTATGGTAAACCTCCATGATAAATGACTATGGTAAACCTCCATGTTAAATGAATTAAACCTCCATGATAAATGACTATGGTAAACCTCCATGATAAATGACTATGGTAAACCTCCATAATTAAATGGTAAACCTCCATAATAAATGATAAATAATAAACTATGGTAAACCTCCATAATAAATGACTATGGTAAACCTCCATGTTAAATGACTATGGTAAACCTCCATAATAAAAATGACTAATAAATGGTAAACCTCCATGATAAATGACTATGGTAAACCTCCATAATAAATGACTATGGTAAACCTCCATGATAAATGACTATGGTAAACCTCCATGATAAATGACTATGGTAAACCCCCATAATAAATGACTATGGTAAACCTCCATGATAAATGACTATGGTAAACCTCCATGATAAATGACTATGGTAAACCTCCATAATAAATGACTATGGTAAACCTCCATGTTAAATGACTATGGTAAACCTCCATAATAAATGACTATGGTAAACCTCCATGATAAATGACTATGGTAAACCTCCATGTTAAATGGTAAACCTCCATGATAAATGACTATGGTAAACCTCCATAATAAATGACTATGGTAAACCTCCATGATAAATGACTATGGTAAACCTCCATGATAAATGGTAAACCTCCATGTTAAATGACTATGGTAAACCTCCATGATAAATGACTATGGTAAACCTCCATGTTAAATGGTAAACCTCCATGTTAAATGACTATGGTAAACCTCCATGATAAATGACTATGGTAAACCTCCATAATAAATGACTATGGTAAACCTCCATAATAAATGACTATGGTAAACCTCCATAATAAATGACTATGGTAAACCTCCATAATAAATGACTATGGTAAACCTCCATGTTAAATGACTATGGTAAACCTCCATAATAAATGACTATGGTAAACCTCCATGATAAATGACTATGGTAAACCTCCATAATAAATGACTATGGTAAACCTCCATCATAAATGACTATGGTAAACCTCCATAATAAATGACTATGGTAAACCTCCATGATAAATGACTATGGTAAACCTCCATAATAAATGACTATGGTAAACCTCCATGATAAATGACTATGGTAAACCTCCATGATAAATGACTATGGTAAACCCCCATAATAAATGACTATGGTAAACCTCCATGATAAATGACTATGGTAAACCTCCATGATAAATGACTATGGTAAACCTCCATAATAAATGACTATGGTAAACCTCCCATGTAAACCTCCATAAATGACTATGGTAAACCTCCATAATAAATGACTATGGTAAACCTCCATGATAAATGACTATGGTAAACCTCCATAATAAATGACTATGGTAAACCTCCATGATAAATGACCATGTTAAATGACTATGGTAAACCTCCATGATAAATGACTATGGTAAACCTCCATAATAAATGACTATGGTAAACCTCCATGATAAATGACTATGGTAAACCTCCATGATAAATGGTAAACCTCCATGTTAAATGACTATGGTAAACCTCCATGATAAATGACTATGGTAAACTCCATCCATGTTAAATGGTAAACCTCCATGTTAAATGACTATGGTAAACCTCCATGATAAATGACTATGGTAAACCTCCATAATAAATGACTATGGTAAACCTCCATAATAAATGACTATGGTAAACCTCCATAATAAATGACTATGGTAAACCTCCATAATAAATGACTATGGTAAACCTCCATGTTAAATGACTATGGTAAACCTCCATAATAAATGACTATGGTAAACCTCCATGATAAATGACTATGGTAAACCTCCATAATAAATGACTATGGTAAACCTCCATCATAAATGACTATGGTAAACCTCCATAATAAATGACTATGGTAAACCTCCATGATAAATGACTATGGTAAACCTCCATAATAAATGACTATGGTAAACCTCCATGTTAAATGACTATGGTAAACCTCCATGATAAATGACTATGGTAAACCTCCATGATAAATGACTATGGTAAACCTCCATGTTAAATGGTAAACCTCCATGATAAATGACTATGGTAAACCTCCATAATAAATGACTATGGTAAACCTCCATGTTAAATGACTATGGTAAACCTCCATAATAAATGACTATGGTAAACCTCCATGATAAATGACTATGGTAAACCTCCATAATAAATGACTATGGTAAACCTCCATGATAAATGACTATGGTAAACCTCCATAATAAATGACATAATAAATGACTATGGTAAACCTCCATGATAAATGACTATGGTAAACCTCCATGATAAATGACTATGGTAAACCTCCATAATAAATGACTATGGTAAACCTCCATGATAAATTACTATGGTAAACCTCCATGATAAATGACTATGGTAAACCTCCATAAATAAATGACTATGGTAAACCTCCATGATAAATGACTATGGTAAACCTCCATAATAAATGACTATGGTAAACCTCCATGATAAATGACTATGGTAAACCTCCATCATAAATGACTATGGTAAACCTCCATGATAAAAATGGTAAACCTCCATGTTAAATGACTATGGTAAACCTCCATGATAAATGACTATGGTAAACCTCCCATGGTAAACCTCCATGTTAAATGACTATGGTAAACCTCCATGTTAAATGGTAAACCTCCATGTTAAATGACTATGGTAAACCTCCATGATAAATGACTATGGTAAACCTCCATAATAAATGACTATGGTAAACCTCCATAATAAATGACTATGGTAAACCTCCATAATAAATGACTATGGTAAACCTCCATAATAAATGACTATGGTAAACCTCCATGATAAATGACTATGGTAAACCTCCATAATAAATGACTATGGTAAACCTCCATCATAAATGACTATGGTAAACCTCCATGTTAAATGACTATGGTAAACCTCCATGATAAATGACTATGGTAAACCTCCATAATAAATGACTATGGTAAACCTCCATAATAAATGACTATGGTAAACCTCCATAATAAATGACTATGGTAAACCTCCATAATAAATGACTATGGTAAACCTCCATGTTAAATGACTATGGTAAACCTCCATAATAAATGACTATGGTAAACCTCCATGATAAATGACTAAATGGTAAACCTCCATAATACCTCCATGTTAAATGACTATGGTAAACCTCCATGATAAATGATAAATGATAAACTATGGTAAACCTCCATAATAAATGACTATGGTAAACCTCCATGATAAATGACTATGGTAAACCTCCATAATAAATGACTATGGTAAACCTCCATGTTAAATGACTATGGTAAACCTCCATGATAAATGACTATGGTAAACCTCCATGTTAAATGACTATGGTAAACCTCCATTTTAAAAATGGTAAACCTCCATGATAAATGACTATGGTAAACCTCCATAATAAATAAATGTAAACTATAAATGACTATGGTAAACCTCCATGTTAAATGACTATGGTAAACCTCCATGATAAATGACTATGGTAAACCTCCATGTTAAATGACTATGGTAAACCTCCATAATTAATGACTATGGTAAACCTCCATGATAAATGACTATCCATAAATGACTATGGTAAACCTCCATAATAAATGACTATGGTAAACCTCCATGATAAATGACTATGGTAAACCTCCATGATAAATGACTATGGTAAACCTCCATAATAAATGACTATGGTAAACCTCCATGATAAATTACTATGGTAAACCTCCATGATAAATGACTATGGTAAACCTCCATAATAAATGACTATGGTAAACCTCCATGATAAATGACTATGGTAAACCTCCATAATAAATGACTATGGTAAACCTCCATGATAAATGACTATGGTAAACCTCCATCATAAATGACTATGGTAAACCTCCATGATAAATGGTAAACCTCCATGTTAAATGACTATGGTAAACCTCCATGATAAATGACTATGGTAAACCTCCATGTTAAATGACTATGGTAAACCTCCATGTTAAATGGTAAACCTCCATGTTAAATGACTATGGTAAACCTCCATGATAAATGACTATGGTAAACCTCCATAATAAATGACTATGGTAAACCTCCATAATAAATGACTATGGTAAACCTCCATAATAAATGACTATGGTAAACCTCCATAATAAATGACTATGGTAAACCTCCATAATAAATGACTATGGTAAACCTCCATGATAAATGACTATGGTAAACCTCCATAATAAATGACTATGGTAAACCTCCATCATAAATGACTATGGTAAACCTCCATGTTAAATGACTATGGTAAACCTCCATGATAAATGACTATGGTAAACCTCCATGATAAATGACTACGGTAAACCTCCATGATAAATGACTACGGTAAACCTCCATGTTAAATGACTATGGTAAACCTCCATGTTAAATGACTATGGTAAACCTCCATGATAAATGACTATGGTAAACCTCCATGATAAATGACTATGGTAAACCTCCATGATAAATGACTATGGTAAACCTCCATGTTAAATGACTATGGTAAACCTCCATGTTAAATGGTAAACCTCCATGTTAAATGACTATGGTAAACCTCCATGATAAATGACTATGGTAAACCTCCATGATAAATGACTATGGTAAACCTCCATGTTAAATGACTATGGTAAACCTCCATGTTAAATGACTATGGTAAACCTCCATGTTAAATGGTAAACCTCCATGTTAAATGACTATGGTAAACCTCCATGATAAATGACTATGGTAAACCTCCATGATAAATGACTATGGTAAACCTCCATGATAAATGACTATGGTAAACCTCCATGTTAAATGGTAAACCTCCATGTTAAATGACTATGGTAAACCTCCATGATAAATGACTATGGTAAACCTCCATGATAAATGCCTATGGTAAACCTCCATGTTAAATGGTAAACCTCCATGTTAAATGACTATGGTAAACCTCCATGATAAATGACTATGGTAAACCTCCATAATAAATGACTATGGTAAACCTCCATAATAAATGACTATGGTAAACCTCCATAATAAATGACTATGGTAAACCTCCATAATAAATGACTATGGTAAACCTCCATGTTAAATGACTATGGTAAACCTCCATAATAAATGACTATGGTAAACCTCCATGATAAATGACTATGGTAAACCTCCATAATAAATGACTATGGTAAACCTCCATCATAAATGACTATGGTAAACCTCCATAATAAATGACTATGGTAAACCTCCATGATAAATGACTATGGTAAACCTCCATAATAAATGACTATGGTAAACCTCCATGTTAAATGACTATGGTAAACCTCCATGATAAATGACTATGGTAAACCTCCATGTTAAATGACTATGGTAAACCTCCATGTTAAATGGTAAACCTCCATGATAAATGACTATGGTAAACCTCCATAATAAATGACTATGGTAAACCTCCATGTTAAATGACTATGGTAAACCTCCATGATAAATGACTATGGTAAACCTCCATGTTAAATGACTATGGTAAACCTCCATAATTAATGACTATGGTAAACCTCCATGATAAATGACTATGGTAAACCTCCATAATAAATGACTATGGTAAACCTCCATGATAAATGACTATGGTAAACCTCCATGATAAATGACTATGGTAAACCTCCATAATAAATGACTATGGTAAACCTCCATGATAAATGACTATGGTAAACCTCCATGATAAATGACTATGGTAAACCTCCATAATAAATGACTATGGTAAACCTCCATGATAAATGACTATGGTAAACCTCCATAATAAATGACTATGGTAAACCTCCATGATAAATGACTATGGTAAACCTCCATCATAAATGACTATGGTAAACCTCCATGATAAATGGTAAACCTCCATGTTAAATGACTATGGTAAACCTCCATGATAAATGACTATGGTAAACCTCCATGTTAAATGACTATGGTAAACCTCCATGTTAAATGGTAAACCTCCATGTTAAATGACTATGGTAAACCTCCATGATAAATGACTATGGTAAACCTCCATAATAAATGACTATGGTAAACCTCCATAATAAATGACTATGGTAAACCTCCATAATAAATGACTATGGTAAACCTCCATAATAAATGACTATGGTAAACCTCCATAATGTAAACCTCCATAATAAATGACTATGGTAAACCTCCATGATAAATGACTATGGTAAACCTCCATAATAAATGACTATGGTAAACCTCCATCATAAATGACTATGGTAAACCTCCATGTTAAATGACTATGGTAAACCTCCATGATAAATGACTATGGTAAACCTCCATGATAAATGACTCCATGTTAAATGTAAACCTCCATGATAAATGACTATGGTAAACCTCCATAATAAAAATGTAAACCTCCATAATAAATGACTATGGTAAACCTCCATGTTAAATGACTATGGTAAACCTCCATGATAAATGACTATGGTAAACCTCCATGATAAATGACTATGGTAAACCTCCATGATAAATGACTATGGTAAACCTCCATGTTAAATGACTATGGTAAACCTCCATGTTGAAATGGTAAACCTCCATGTTAAATGACTATAAATGTAAACCTCCATGATAAATGACTATGGTAAACCTCCATGATAAATGACTATGTAAACCTCCATGATAAAAACCTCCATGTTAAATGACTATGGTAAACCTCCATGTTAAATGACTATGGTAAACCTCCATGTTAAATGGTAAACCTCCATGTTAAATGACTATGGTAAACCTCCATGATAAATGACTATGGTAAACCTCCATGATAAATGACTATGGTAAACCTCCATGATAAATGACTATGGTAAACCTCCATGTTAAATGAATGGTAAACCTCCATGTTAAATGACTATGGTAAACCTCATGTTAAATGACATGTAAACCTCCATGATAAATGACTATGGTAAACCTCCATGATAAATGACTATGGTAAACCTCCATGTTAAATGACTATGGTAAACCTCCATGTTAAATGACTATGGTAAACCTCCATGATAAATGACTATGGTAAACCTCCATGTTAAATGACTATGGTAAACCTCCATGTTAAATGACTATGGTAAACCTCCATGATAAATGACTATGGTAAACCTCCATGTTAAATGACTATGGTAAACCTCCATGATAAATGACTATGGTAAACCTCCATGATAAATGACTATGGTAAACCTCCATGATAAATGACTATGGTAAACCTCCATGATAAATGACTATGGTAAACCTCCATGTTAAATGACTATGGTAAACCTCCATGTTAAATGGTAAACCTCCATGTTAAATACTTTCCAGGTCCATACCCAAATAGTTCGAACTACTAATTTTAAAAATGACTCTCTCCAGGAATAAGTCACTCACTGTTGCCGCCTGCTACCGAACCCCCTCAGCTCCCAGCTGTGCCCTGGACACCATCTGTGAATTGATCGCCCCCCATCTAGGTTAATCTTTTTTTCTGTTAGGTGACCTAAACTGGGATAAGCTTAACACCCCGGCAGTCCTACAATCTAAGCTAGATGCCCTCAATCTCACACAAATCATCAAGGAACCCACCAGGTACAACCCTAAATCTGTAAACAAGGGCACCCTCATAGACGTCATCCTGACCAACTGGCCCTCCAAATACACCTCCACTGTCTTCAACCAGGATCTCAGCGATCACTGCCTCATTGCCTGTATCCGCTACGGATCCGCGGTCAAACGACCACCCCTCATCACTGTCAAACGCCCCCTAAAACACTTCTGTGAGCAGGCCTTTCTAATCGACCTGGCCCGGGTATCCTGGAAGGACATTGACCTCATCCCGTCAGTTGAGGATGCCTGGTCATTCTTTAAAAGTAACTTTGTCGCCATTTTAGATAAGCATGCTCCGTTCAAAAAATGCAGAACTAAGAACAGATATAGCCCTTGGTTCACTCCAGACCTGACTGCCCTCGACCAGCACAACAACATCCTGTGGCGGACTGCAATAGCATTGAATTGTCCCCGCGATATGCAACTGTTCAGGGAAGTCAGGAACCAATACACGCAGTCAGTCAGGAAAGCTAAGGCCAGCTTCTTCAGGCAGAAATTTGCATCCTGTACCTCTAACTCCCAAAAATTCTGGGACACTGTAAAGTCCATGGAGAACAAGAGCACCTCCTCGCAGCTGCCCACTGCACTGAGGCTAGGTAACACGGTCACCACCGATAAATCCATGATTATCGAAAACTTCAACAAGCATTTCTCAACGGCTGGCCATGCCTTCCTCCTGGCTACTCCAACCTCGGCCAACAGCTCCGCCGCCCCGGCAGCTCCTCGCCCAAGCCTCTCCAGGTTCTCCTTTACCCAAATCCAGATAGCAGATGTTCTGAAAGAGCTGCAAAACTTGGACCCGTACAAATCAGCTGGGCTTGACAATCTGGACCCTCTATTTCTGAACCTATCCGCCGCCATTGTCGCAACCCCTATTACCAGCCTGTTCAACCTCTCTTTCATATCGTCTAAGATCCCCAAGGATTGGAAAGCTGCCGCAGTCATCCCCCTCTTCAAAGGGGAGACACCCTGGACCCAAACTGTTACAGACCTATATCCATCCTGCCCTGCCTATCTAAGGTCTTCGAAAGCCAAGTCAACACACAGGTCACTGACCATCTCGAATCCCACCGTACCTTCTCCACTGTGCAATCTGGTTTCCGAGCCGGTCACGGGTGCACCTCAGCCACGCTCAAGGTACTAAACTATATCATAACCGCCATCGATAAAAGACAGTACTGTGCAGCCGTCTTCATCGACCTTTCCAAGGCTTTCGACTCTGTCAATCACCATATTCTTATCGGCAGACTCAGTAGCCTCGGTTTTTCGGATGACTGCCTTGCCTGGTTCACCAATTACTTTGCAGACAGAGTTCAGTGTGGCAAATCGGAGGGCCTGTTGTCCGGTCCTCTGGCAGCCTCTATGGGGGTGCCACAGGGTTCAATTCTCGGGCCGACGATTTTCTCTGTATATATCAATGATGTTGCTCTTGCTGCGGGCAATTCCCTGATCCACCTCTACGCAGACGACACCATTCTGTATACTTCCGGCCCGTCCTTGGACACTGTGCTATCTAACCTCTAAACGAGCTTCAATGCCATACAACACTCCTTCCGTGGCCTCCAACTGCTCTTAAACGCTAGTAAAACCAAATGCAGACTGATGTGAAGAGGAAATTAAACAATTCTTGGAAGGCAATAAAAGTTGCTTAGTTTTAACCTGGTTTTAGCCTTTGCTGTGGTAGTCTATGGTAGGCCCTGTGTTCCTTTTCCACCTCTTTCTCCTCTTCTTCTTCCTTCTCCTTATCCTTCCTCTCATCTTTTGGGATAGTTGCCAGTACAGTGTAGCAGTGACAGTTTGTGGCAGTCTGTAGAGCTGTGACGGTGTGTGGGAGTGTGCTGCCATGCCTGCCTTCCTGCAGAGGGCCCAGCTGTTGTCCTGTGTTAGCCCCTAGCTGCCTGTGTTAGCCCCTAGCTGCCTGTGTTAGCCCATAGCTGCCTGCCTGCTGTTGTTCTGTGTTAGCCCCTAGCTGCCTGTGTTAGCCCCTAGGTGTCTGTGTTAGCCCCTAGCTGTCTGTGTTAGCCCCTAGCTGACTGCCTGCTATTGTCCTGTGTTAGCCCCAAGCTGCCTGCCTGCTGTTGTCCTGTGTTAGCTGTCTGTGTTAGCCCCTAGCTGTCTGTGTTAGCCCCTAGCTGCCTGCCTGCCTGCCTTCCTGTCTGTCTGTCTGCATGTATGTCTGCATGTGTGTATCATGTGTGTATTAGTGTATCTCACTGATCATCCCTAAAGCCAACACCTCATTTGGCCGCCTTTCGTTCCAGTACTCTGCTGCCTGTGACTGGAACGAATTGCAAAAATCGCTGAAGCTGGAGACCTTTATCTCCCTCACCAACTTCAAACATCAGCTATCTGAGCAGCTAACCGATCGCTGCAGCTGTACATAGTCTATCGGTAAATAGCCCACCCATTTTCACCTACCTCATCCCCATACTGTTTTTATTTATTTACTTTTCTGCTCTTTTGCACACCAATATCTCTACCTGTACATGACCATCTGATCATTTATCACTCCAGTGGTAATCTGCAAAATTGTAATTATTCACCTACCTCCTCATGCCTTTTGCACACATTGTATATAGACTCCCCTTTTTTTCTACTGTGTTATTGACTTGTTAATGGTTTACTCCATGTGTAACTCTGTGTTGTCTGTTCACACTGCTATGCTTTATCTTGGCCAGGTCACAGTTGCAAATGAGAACTTGTTCTCAACTAGCCTACCTGGTTAGATAAAGGTGAAAAAAAAAAATGTCTGCCTGCCTGTATGCCTGTCTGTCTCCCTGTCTGCCTCTCTGTCTGTCTGTCTGTCTGTCTGTCTGTCTGTCTGTCTGTCTGTCTGTCTGTCTGTCTGTCTGTCTGCCTGCCTTTTTGTCTCCCTGCCAGTCTCTCTCCCACCCTGCCTGCCTTCCTCTCTGCCTCAGACAGCCCATCTTGACAAACAGCTGTCATAAATGCCAGCATGCCTCTCCAGCATACATCTTAAGCCCGGTCCCAAATGGCACCCTTTTGACCAGAAACATATGGGAATAGGGGCACTGTGTAGGGTGTTATTTGGGACCTAACCTTAGAGCTACCAAAGGCATGTGTGTTACTGCAGTGCTGTGTGTTGGCTGAAGGGCCACGTGTGGCTGTGGTATGTTAACATGTCAATTTTAGACAGAGAGAGAGAGAGAGAGAGAGACAGACAGAGAGACAGAGAGAGAGAGACAGAGAGACAAAGACAGAGAGACAGAGAGAGAGAGACAGACAGAGAGACAGAGAGAGAGACAGAGAGACAGAGACAGAGAGACAGAGAGAGACAAAGACAGAGAGAAACTGGGTCAGTCACAGTGGTCAGGTATTCTGCACTGGGTCAGTCACGGTGGTCAGGTATTCTGCACTTGGTCAGTCACAGTTGTCAGGTATTCTGCAATGGGTCAGTCACTGTGGTCAGGTATTCTGCAATGGGTCAGTCACAGTGGTCAGGTATTCTGCAATGGGTCAGTCACAGTGGTCAGGTATTCTGCAATGGGTCAGTCACTGTGGTCAGGTATTCTGCACTGGGTCAGTCACGGTGGTCAGGTATTCTGCACTGGGTCAGTCACAGTGGTCAGGTATTCTGCACTGGGTCAGTCACAGTGGTCAGGTGTTCTGACACTGGGTCAGTCACAGTGGTCAGGTGTTCTGACACTGGGTCAGTCACAGTGGTCAGGTATTCTGCACTGGGTCAGTCACAGTGGTCAGGTGTTCTGACACTGGGTCAGTCACGGTGGTCAGGTATTCTGACAATGGGTCAGTCACAGTGGTCAGGTGTTCTGACACTGGGTCAGTCACAGTGGTCAGGTATTCTGACACTGGGTCAGTCACAGTGGTCAGGTGTTCTGCACTGGGTCAGTCACAGTGGTCAGGTATTCTGCACTGGGTCAGTCACAGTGGTCAGGTGTTCTGACACTGGGTCAGTCACAGTGGTCAGGTATTCTGCACTGGGTCAGTCACGGTGGTCAGGTATTCTGCACTGGGTCAGTCACAGTGGTCAGGTATTCTGACACTGGGTCAGTCACAGTGGATAGCTTTCCAATTTCTTTAGTTTTTTTTTTTTGGTTGATTCTTTCCAATGTGTCTTAGGAATATAATTTGTTTGTGGTCCTGGCATCTGGATCTTTTTTGGAACACCATTATTTTGGTTTTACTGAGATGTACTGTCAGGGCCCAGGTGTGACAGAATCTGTCCGGAAGATCTAGGTGCTGCTGTAGGCCCTCCTTGGTTGGGGACAGAAGCACCAGATCGTCAGCAAACAGTAGACATTTGACCTCAGATTCTAGTAGGGTGAGGCCGGGTGCTGCAGACTATTCTAGTGCCCACGCCAATTCTTTGATATATATGTTGAAGAGGGTGGGGCTCAAGCTGCATCCCTGACTCACCCCCACGGCCCTGTGGAAAGTAATCTGTGTTTTTATTGACAAATTTCAACACACTTATTGTTTTTGTACACATTATTTTATTATATTTTATATGTATCATATATCTATAATATCGTAGATCCCCCCCAACAACAGTTTCTCTCAGTTTATATAGCAGGCCCACATTCCAAATTGAGTCAAAAGCTTTTTTGAAATCAACAAAGCATGAGTCAGTCACAGTGGTCAGGTGTTCTGACACTGGGTCAGTCACAGTGGTCAGGTATTCTGCACTGGGTCAATCACAGTGGTCAGGTGTTCTGACACTGGGTCAGTCACGGTGGTCAGGTATTCTGACAATGGGTCAGTCACAGTGGTCAGGTGTTCTGACACTGGGTCAGTCACAGTGGTCAGGTATTCTGACACTGGGTCAGTCACAGTGGTCAGGTGTTCTGCACTGGGTCAGTCACAGTGGTCAGGTATTCTGCACTGGGTCAGTCACAGTGGTCAGGTGTTCTGACACTGGGTCAGTCACAGTGGTCAGGTATTCTGCACTGGGTCAGTCACGGTGGTCAGGTATTCTGCACTGGGTCAGTCACAGTGGTCAGGTATTCTGCACTGGGTCAGTCACAGTGGTCAGGTATTCTGCACTGGGTCAGTCACGGTGGTCAGGTATTCTGCACTGGGTCAGTCACAGTGGTCAGGTGTTCTGACACTGGGTCAGTCACAGTGGTCAGGTATTCTGACAATGGGTCCGTCACAGTGGTCAGGTATTCTGACACTGGGTCAGTCACAGTGGTCAGGTGTTCTGACAATGGGTCAGTCACAGTGGTCAGGTATTCTGACACTGGGTCAGTCACAGTGGTCAGGTATTCTGACAATGGGTCAGTCACAGTGGTCAGGTATTCTGCACTGGGTCAGTCACGGTGGTTAGGTCTTCTGCACTGGGTCAGTCAAAGTGGTCAGGTGTTATGACACTGGGTCAGTCACAGTGGTCCGGTGTTCTGACAATGGGTCAGTCACGGTGGTCAGGTGTTCTGACACTGGGTCAGTCACAGTGGTCAGGTGTTCTGACACTGGGTCAGTCACAGTGGTCAGGTATTCTGCACTGGGTCAGTCACGGTGGTCAGGTATTCTGCACTGGGTCAGTCACAGTGGTCAGGTGTTCTGACACTGGGTCAGTCACAGTGGTCAGGTATTCTGACAATGGGTCCGTCACAGTGGTCAGGTATTCTGACACTGGGTCAGTCACAGTGGTCAGGTGTTCTGACAATGGGTCAGTCACAGTGGTCAGGTATTCTGACACTGGGTCAGTCACAGTGGTCAGGTATTCTGACAATGGGTCAGTCACAGTGGTCAGGTATTCTGCACTGGGTCAGTCACAGTGGTCAGGTATTCTGCACTGGGTCAGTCACAGTGGTCAGGTGTTCTGACACTGGGTCAGTCACAGTGGTCAGGTGTTCTGACAATGGGTCAGTCACGGTGGTCAGGTGTTCTGACACTGGGTCAGTCACAGTGGTCAGGTGTTCTGACACTGGGTCAGTCACAGTGGTCAGGTATTCTGCACTGGGTCAGTCACAGTGGTCAGGTGTTCTGACACTGGGTCAGTCACAGTGGTCAGGTATTCTGGCACTGGGTCAGTCACAGTGGTCAGGTATTCTGCACTGGGTCAGTCACGGTGGTCAGGTATTCTGCACTGGGTCAGTCACAGTGGTCAGGTGTTCTGACACTGGGTCAGTCACAGTGGTCAGGTGTTCTGACACTGGGTCAGTCACAGTGGTCAGGTGTTCTGACACTGGGTCCGTCACAGTGGTCAGGTGTTCTGACACTGGGTCAGTCACAGTGGTCAGGTGTTCTGACACTGGGTCAGTCACAGTGGTCAGGTGTTCTGACACTGGGTCAGTCACAGTGGTCAGGTGTTCTGACACTGGGTCAGTCACAGTGGTCAGGTGTTCTGACACTGGGTCAGTCACAGTGGTCAGGTGTTCTGACAATGGGTCAGTCACAGTGGTCAGGTGTTCTGACACTGGGTCAGTCACAGTGGTCAGGTGTTCTGACACTGGGTCAGTCACAGTGGTCAGGTATTCTGACACTGGGTCAGTCACAGTGGTCAGGTATTCTGACACTGGGTCAGTCACAGTGGTCAGGTATTCTGACACTGGGTCAGTCACAGTGGTCAGGTATTCTGACACTGGGTCAGTCACAGTGGTCAGGTATTCTGACACTGGGTCAGTCACAGTGGTCAGGTGTTCTGACACTGGGTCAGTCACAGTGGTCAGGTGTTCTGACAATGGGTCAGTCACAGTGGTCAGGTATTCTGACACTGGGTCAGTCACAGTGGTCAGGTATTCTGACACTGGGTCAGTCACAGTGGTCAGGTTTTCTGACACTGGGTCAGTCACAGTGGATAGCTTTCCAATTTCTTTAGTTTTTTTTGGTTGATTCTTTCCAATGTGTCTTAGGAATATAATTTGTTTGTGGTCCTGGCATCTGGATCTTTTTTGGAACACCATTATTTTGGTTTTACTGAGATGTACTGTCAGGGCCCAGGTGTGACAGAATCTGTCCGGAAGATCTAGGTGCTGCTGTAGGCCCTCCTTGGTTGGGGACAGAAGCACCAGATCGTCAGCAAACAGTAGACATTTGACCTCAGATTCTAGTAGGGTGAGGCCGGGTGCTGCAGACTATTCTAGTGCCCGCGCCAATTCTTTGATATATATGTTGAAGAGGGTGGGGCTCAAGCTGCATCCCTGACTCACCCCACGGCCCTGTGGAAAGTAATCTGTGTTTTTATTGACAAATTTCAACACACTTATTGTTTTTGTACACATTATTTTATTATATTTTATATGTATCATATATCTATAATATCGTAGATCCCCCCCCAACAACAGTTTCTCTCAGTTTATATAGCAGGCCCACATTCCAAATTGAGTCAAAAGCTTTTTTGAAATCAACACAGCATGACAAGACTTTGCTTTTGTTTGTTTGTTAATTATGGTGTGCAGGCTGTATACGTGGTCTGCAGTCCGATATTTTTGGTAAGAAGCCAATTTCACGTTTGCTCAAGACATTGGAAATATTGGAGTCTGCTGTTGGTGAGAGGATTTTCCCGAGGTTACTGTTGACACAGATTCCGCTGTAATTATTGGGGTCAAATTTGTCTCCAAATTTGTCTCTTTAGGGTCGATCAGACCGTAGTTCCAAATAGTGGGGAAGATGCCAGAGCTAAGGATAATACTGACGAGTTTATCTTTCCACAGGTTCATTAATTGTTTATGGTTCATTGAACAAGCATGGGAAACAGTGTTTAAACCCTTTACAATGAAGATCTGTGAAGTTATTTGGATTTTTTACGAATTATCATTGAAAGACAGGGTTCTGAAAAAGGGGACGTTTCTTTTTTTGCTGAGTTTGTGTATGTGACCAATAACATTTGATTTGATTTGGAAAGGCACATACCTGTCTATTTAAAGTCCCACAGTTGACAGTGCATGTCAGAGAAAAAACTAAGCCATGAGGTCGAAGGAATTGTCTGTAGAGCTCTGAGACAGGATTGTGTCGAGGCACAGATCTTGGGAAGGGTACCAAAAATGTGAGGTCCCCAAGAACACAGTGTCCTCCATCATTCTTAAATTGAATAAGTTTCAAACCACCAATACTCTTCCTAGAGATGGCCACCTGGCCAAACTGAGCAATCAGGGGTGCAGGGCTAGGGTAGGGACGAGAGCAAGAACCCGATGGTCACTCTGACAGAGCTCCAGAGTTCATCTGTGGAGATGGACAACTACAGTGGGGAGAACGAGTATTTGATACACTGCCGATTTTGCAGGTTTTCCTACTTACAAAGCATGTAGAGGTCTGTAATTTATATCATAGGTACACTTCAATTGTGAGAGACGGAATCTAAAACATCCTGAAAATCACATTGTATGATTTTTACGTAATTCATTAGCATTTTATTGCATGACATAAGTATTTGATCGCCTACCAACCAGTAAGAATTCCATGTTCTCAACTTGCCTACCTGGTTAAATAAAGGTGAAATAAAACATATATTTTTTTAAGTATTTTATACATCAGAAAAGCAGAACGTAATATTTGGTACAGAAACCTTTGTTTGCAATTACAAAGATCATATGTTTCCTGTAGTTCTTGACTAGGTTTGCACATACTGCAGCAGGGATTTTGGCCCACTCCTCCATACAGACCTTCTCCAGGTCCTTCAGGTTTTTGGGCTGTCGCTGGGCAGTACGGACTTTCAGCTCCCTCCAAAGATTTTCTATTGGGTTCAGGTCTGAAGACTGGCTAGGCCACTCCAGGACCTTGAGATGCTTCTTATGCAGCCACTCCTTAGTTTCCATGGCTGTGTGTTTCGGGTCGTTGTCATGCTGGACGAGCCTGCCACGACTCATCTTCAATGCTCTTACTGAGGGAAGGAGGTTGTTGGCCAAGATCTCGCGATACATGGCCCCATCCATCCTCCTCTCAATAAGGTGCAGTCGTCCTGTCCCCTTTGCAGAAAAGCATCCCCAAAGAACGATGTTTCCACCTCCATGCTTCACGGTGGGGATGGTGTTCTTGGGGTTGTACTCATCCTTCTTCTTCCTCCAAACACGGAGAGTGGTTTAGACCAAAAAAGCTCTATTTTTGTCTCATCAGACCACATGACCTTCTCCCATTCCTCCTCTGGATGATCCAGATGGTCACTGGCAAACTTCAGATGGGCCTGGACATGCGCTGGCTTGAGCAGGGGGACCTTGTGTGCGCTGCAGGTCATTGACCAGGTCCTTCCGTGTAGTTCTGGGCTGATCCCTCACCCTCCTCGTGATCATTGATGCCCCACGAGGTGAGATCTTGAATGAAGCCCCAGACCGAGGTTGATTGACCGTCATCTTGAACTTCTTCCAATTTCTAATAATTGCGCCAACAGTTGTTGCCTTCTCACCAAGCTGCTTGTCTATTGTCCTGTAGTCCATCCCAGCCTTGTGCAGGTCTACAATTTTATCCCTGATGTCCTTACACCCTCTCTGGTCTTGGCCATTGTGGAGAGGTTGGAGTCTGTTTGATTGAGTGTGTGGACAGGTGTCTTTTATACAGGTAACGAGTTCAAACAGGTGCAGTTAATACAGGTAATGAGTGGAGAACAGGAGGGCTTCTTAAAGAAAAACTAACAGGTCTGTGAGAGACGGAATTCTTACTGGTTGGTCGGTGATCAAGTACTTATGTCATGCAATAAAATGCAAACTCCTCAGTAAAAGGCACATGACAGCCCACTTGGAGTTTGCCAAAAGCCATCTAAAGAACTCTCAGACCATGAGAAACAAGATTCTCTGGTCTGATGAAAACAAGATTGAACTCTTTGGCCTGAATGCCAAGCGTTACGTCTGGAGGAAACCTGGCACCATCCCTACATTGAAGCATGGTGGTGGCAGCATCCTGCTGTGGGAATGTTTTTTCAGCTGTAGGGACTGGGAGATTGGTAGGATCAAGGTAAAGATGAACAGAGAAAGGACACAGAGATCCTTAATGAAAACCTGCTCCAGAGTGCTCAGGACCTCAGACAGGGATGAAGTTTCACCTTACAGCAGGACAATGACCCTAAGCACACAGCCAAGACAACGCAGGAGTGGCTTCGGGACACGTCTTTTGAGTGGCCCAGGCAGAGCCCAAACTTGAACCTGATCGAACATCTCTGGAGAGACCTGAAAATATCTGTGTGTTGACGATATTTCAGTTTTTTTATTTGTTATAATTTTGATAAAATGTTCTCAAAGGTTGTAACGTAACATGTGGAAAAAGTGGTTTGAATACTTTCCAAATGGATAATGTATATTCCGGGTTTGTATTGGATTTGTGTTGGTTTGTCAATTTCTTTCTTAGGTTTTTGAACTCTTTATCAAACCATTTCTCTTTGCTGTTATTTTTTTAATGTGATATGTCAGCTGATATGTCAAATACACGGTTCAGGCTCTACTGCTCAGTTTACACCTTCACTTTTTCAGGGAAACATTTTGTCCAGGAAGTTGTCTAGCGGGGATTTGTTGTTCTTTTGTTTCTTCTTCCTTACTTCTATCGCCTTTCTTGATAGCATGCAGCTTGCTGGACTTCTGGTATATGGTATTGCTCTGTTCAAGTAGGCTGTGATTTTGCTGTCGTGTGATAGGGGTGTTAGTGGGCTGACTGTGCACACTCTGAGAGACTCTAGGTTTAGGTATGACAGGAAGTTGTGACAGGAAGTTGCTGCCGTGTGATAGGGGTGTTAGTGGGCTGACTGGGCTGACTCTGGGTTTAGGTATGACAGGAAGTTGTGACCCGGTTTTGTTGCTTACTTGCATCTGGGGGAGGGAATGCTGTCACTTCCAGGTAGGTGTTTGTCCCCCTGTGTTTGTCGAGAGTGTCAGGTTCTGGGCCAGCTCTGGTGTTGCTAGGTCACCACAGATTGTTGCTAGGTCACCACAGACTGTCACCACAGACTGTTGCTAGGTCACCACAGACTATGTCCCTGGGCCTGGAAATGGTTGATCTCCTTTTCTAGGATGGAGAAATTATCTTTATTAAAGTATAAGGATTATATAGTGTCATGCATAGGTGTAATAGGTGGCAGGGGAGTCAAATGGAGTGTAAAATGGAGTCTTTTAATAAAGTCCACGGAGTGTGCTCCATAACCCTAAACGTACATAAACAAACCAACATGGGTACGAGGACCCGACGCTCACCTATACAACAAACACACTACACTGACAATAAAACAATCTCTGACAAAGACATGAGGGGAAACAGAGGGTTAAATACACAACAGGTAATGAATGGGATTGAAAACAGGTGTGTGGGAAGACAAGACAAAACCAATGGAAAATGAAAAAAGGATCAATGATGGCTAGAAGACCGGTGACGTCGAACGCCGAGCAACGCCCGAACAAGGAGAGGCAACGACTTCGGCAGAAGTCGTGACATATAGAGGGAGGACATTTCTCTCTTGAGATCATGTCTTTACTTATTTCTAACCAAATTTAAAATGCTCCTGTGTTGATTCATTTAATAGATTAGGTTATGTCTGATCTAGTTCCTGTTTCACACCTGGTAGTGTGGTGGATGGGGCTACCATCTCTCTGTAACCTAGAGGGAAACCAGTGGGTCTGTTTTCTCTATAATCTCTCTATATCACCCACCATGGTTCATGGTTCTTGTGAGTTAAACCAAATAAAAATGTCAAAATCAAATTTGATTGGTCAAACACATATTTAGCAGATGTTATTGGTCAAACACATATTTAGCAGATGTTATTGTGGGTGTAGTGAAATGCTTGTTTTCCTAGCTCTAACAGTGCAGTAGTATCCTAACAATTCACAACAATACACACATATCTAATATTATAGTAATGGAATTAAGAAACATGTAAATATTAGGATGAGCAATGTTGGAGAGAATTGGACTAAAATGCAGTAGAATAGAATACAGTATATACATATGAGATGACTAAAGCAGTAGGCACACATTATTAAAGTGACTAGTTAGTAAATACAGTAGAATACAATACAGTATATACATATGAAATGAGTAAAGCAGTAGGCACACATGATTAAAGTGACTAGTGATTATATGTATAGTTTATGTATATAGGGCAGCAGCCTCTAAGGTTGAGTAATGGTAGCCGGCTAGTGATGGCTATTTAACAGTCTGATGGCTTTAAGATATAAGCTGTTTTTCAGCCTTTCGGTCCCAGCTTCGATGCACCTGTACTGACCTCGCCTTCTGGATGATAGCGGGGTGAACAGGCAGTGGCTCGGGTGGTTGCTGTCCTTGATGATCTGTATGGCCTTCCTGTGACATCGGGTGGTGTAGGTGTCCTGGAGGGCAGGTCGTTTGCCCCCGGTGATGCGTTGTGCAGACCTCACTACCCTCTGGAGAGCCATACGGTTATGGGCGGAGCAGCTGCCGTACCAGGCGGTGATACAGCCCGACAGGATGCTCTCGATTGTGCATCTGTAAAAGTGTGTCAGGGTTTTAGGTGACAAGCCAAATTTCTTCAGCCTCCTGAGGTTGAAGAGGCACTGTTTGCGCCTTCTTCATCACACTGTCTGTGTGGATTGTCATATCGTCAGTTATGTGTACACCATGGAACTTAAAGCTTTGTTGATGTTGAGGGAGAGGTTATTTTCCACCTCTATGCCAGGGCTCTCACCTCCTCCCTGTAGGCTGTCTTGTCCCTGTTGGTACTATGGTTGTCGTCTGAAAACTTGATGATTGAGTTGGAGGTGTGTGTGGCCACGCAGTCATGGGTGAACAGGGAGTACAGGAGAGGGCTGAGAACGCACCCTTGTGGGGCCCCAGTGTTGAGGATCAGCGAAGTGGAGGTGTTGTTTCCTACCTTCACCACCTTGGGGCGGTCCGTCAGGAAGTCCAGGACCCAGTTGCACAAGGCGGGGTTCCGACCCAGGGCCCCGAGCTTAATGACGAGCTGAAAAACAGCTTCTATCTCAAGGACATCAGACTGTTAAATAGCCATCAGTAGCCGGCTTCCACAAGGTTATGCAACCCTGCACCTTAGAGGCTGCTGCCCTATATACATATAGACTTAAAATCACTGGCCACTTTAATAATGGAACGCTAGTCACTTTAATAATGTTTACACATTGCTTTACTCATCTCATATGTATATACTGTATTATATTCACTACACGCAAAATAACATCTGCTAAATATGGGTATGTGACCAATACAATTTGATTTGTTTTGATTTTCTCTCGCTTCTCTTCATCACTATTCATTATCAGATGTTCTAGAATCCTCCGTGTCTCACGGCAGAGATGTTCTAGAATCCTCCGTGTCTCACGGCAGAGATGTTCTAGAATCCTCCGTGTCTCACGGCAGAGATGTTCTAGAATCCTCCGTGTCTCACGGCAGAGATGTTCTAGAATCCTCCGTGTCTCACGGCAGAGATGTTCTAGAATCCTCCGTGTCTCACGGCAGAGATGTTCTAGAATCCTCCGTGTCTCACGGCAGAGATGTTCTAGAATCCTCCGTGTCTCACGGCAGAGATGTTCTAGAATCCTCCGTGTCTCACGGCAGAGATGTTCTAGAATCCTCCGTGTCTCACGGCAGAGATGTTCTAGAATCCTCCGTGTCTCACGGCAGAGATGTTCTAGAATCCTCCGTGTCTCACGGCAGAGATGTTCTAGAATCCTCCGTGTCTCACGGCAGAGATGTTCTAGAATCCTCCGTGTCTCACGGCAGAGATGTTCTAGAATCCTCCGTGTCTCACGGCAGAGATGTTCTAGAATCCTCCGTGTCTCACGGCAGAGATGTTCTAGAATCCTCCGTGTCTCACGGCAGAGATGTTCTAGAATCCTCCGTGTCTCACGGCAGAGATGTTCTAGAATCCTCCGTGTCTCACGGCAGAGATGTTCTAGAATCCTCCGTGTCTCACGGCAGAGGTGTTCTAGAATCCTCCGTGTCTCACGGCAGAGATGTTCTAGAATCCTCCGTGTCTCACGGCAGAGATGTTCTAGAATCCTCCGTGTCTCACGGCAGAGGTGTTCTAGAATCCTCCGTGTCTCACGGCAGAGATGTTCTAGAATCCTCCGTGTCTCACGGCAGAGATGTTCTAGAATCCTCCGTGTCTCACGGCAGAGATGTTCTAGAATCCTCCGTGTCTCACGGCAGAGATGTTCTAGAATCCTCCGTGTCTCACGGCAGAGGTGTTCTAGAATCCAGAGAGTAGGCAGCGGATTCTGATTCCATGTATGCATCCCAAAAGGCCTATTCGCTGTGTATTGCATTACTTTTGACAAGGACCCATAGGGTCCAAGGTTGTGCACTATACAAGCCATTTGAAACGCACACATTCTCTCTGTGTTCTGTTTTGTCCTCCTGGGCGGGCGCCCATCCTCCGTGTCTCACGGCAGAGATGTTCTAGAATCCTCCGTGTCTCACGGCAGAGATGTTCTAGAATCCTCCGTGTCTCACGGCAGAGATGTTCTAGAATCCTCCGTGTCTCACGGCAGAGATGTTCTAGAATCCTCCGTGTCTCACGGCAGAGATGTTCTAGAATCCTCCGTGTCTCACGGCAGAGATGTTCTAGAATCCTCCGTGTCTCACGGCAGAGATGTTCTAGAATCCTCCGTGTCTCACGGCAGAGATGTTCTAGAATCCTCCGTGTCTCACGGCAGAGGTGTTCTAGAATCCTCCGTGTCTCACGGCAGAGATGTTCTAGAATCCTCCGTGTCTCACGGCAGAGATGTTCTAGAATCCTCCGTGTCTCACGGCAGAGATGTTCTAGAATCCTCCGTGTCTCACGGCAGAGATGTTCTAGAATCCTCCGTGTCTCACGGCAGAGGTGTTCTAGAATCCAGAGAGTAGGCAGCGGATTCTGATTCCATGTATGCATCCCAAAAGGCCTATTCGCTGTGTATTGCATTACTTTTGACAAGGACCCATAGGGTCCAAGGTTGTGCACTATACAAGCCATTTGAAACGCACACATTCTCTCTGTGTTCTGTTTTGTCCTCCTGGGCGGGCGCCGCCTGATGATGAGAAGGAGGTGAGGCGAGGCCCCTCTCCTCTTGTGTCCTCTTGTCTCCTCTTGTCTCCTCTCCTCTCACACTCCTCTCCTCTAATCTCCTTTCTTCTAAT
>NC_068454.1:540000-647500 GCF_023373465.1 Oncorhynchus keta | reverse complement strand
ACCAAGTGTCCCACAAAGCCTCTAGTCCTCTCCCAGAGCACCAAGTGTCCCACAAAGCCTCTAGTCCTCTCCCAGAGCACCAAGTGTCCCACAAAGCCTCTAGTCCTCTCCCAGAGCACCAAGTGTCCCACAAAGCCTCTAGTCCTCTCCCAGAGCACCAAGTGTCCCACAAAGCCTCTAGTCCTCTCCCAGAGCACCAAGTGTCCCACAAAGCCTCTAGTCCTCTCCCAGAGCACCAAGTGTCCCACAAAGCCTCTAGTCCTCTCCCAGAGCACCAAGTGTCCCACAAAGCCTCTCGTCCTCTCCCAGAGCACCAAGTGTCCCACAAAGCCTCTAGTCCTCTCCCAGAGCACCAAGTGTCCCACAAAGCCTCTAGTCCTCTCCCAGAGCACCAAGTGTCCCACAAAGCCTCTAGTCCTCTCCCAGAGCACCAAGTGTCCCACAAAGCCTCTAGTCCTCTCCCAGAGCACCAAGTGTCCCACAAAGCCTCTAGTCCTCTCCCAGAGCACCAAGTGTCCCACAAAGCCTCTAGTCCTCTCCCAGAGCACCAAGTGTCCCACAAAGCCTCTAGTCCTCTCCCAGAGCACCAAGTGTCCCACAAAGCCTCTAGTCCTCTCCCAGAGCACCAAGTGTCCCACAAAGCCTCTAGTCCTCTCCCAGAGCACCAAGTGTCCCACAAAGCCTCTAGTCCTCTCCCAGAGCACCAAGTGTCCCACAAAGCCTCTAGTCCTCTCCCAGAGCACCAAGTGTCCCACAAAGCCTCTAGTCCTCTCCCAGAGCACCAAGTGTCCCACAAAGCCTCTCGTCCTCTCCCAGAGCACCAAGTGTCCCACAAAGCCTCTAGTCCTCTCCCAGAGCACCAAGTGTCCCACAAAGCCTCTAGTCCTCTCCCAGAGCACCAAGTGTCCCACAAAGCCTCTAGTCCTCTCCCAGAGCACCAAGTGTCCCACAAAGCCTCTAGTCCTCTCCCAGAGCACCAAGTGTCCCACAAAGCCTCTAGTCCTCTCCCAGAGCACCAAGTGTCCCACAAAGCCTCTAGTCCTCTCCCAGAGCACCAAGTGTCCCACAAAGCCTCTAGTCCTCTCCCAGAGCACCAAGTGTCCCACAAAGCCTCTAGTCCTCTCCCAGAGCACCAAGTGTCCCACAAAGCCTCTAGTCCTCTCCCAGAGCACCAAGTGTCCCACAAAGCCTCTAGTCCTCTCCCAGAGCACCAAGTGTCCCACAAAGCCTCTCGTCCTCTCCCAGAGCACCAAGTGTCCCACAAAGCCTCTAGTCCTCTCCCAGAGCACCAAGTGTCCCACAAAGCCTCTAGTCCTCTCCCAGAGCACCAAGTGTCCCACAAAGCCTCTAGTCCTCTCCCAGAGCACCAAGTGTCCCACAAAGCCTCTAGTCCTCTCCCAGAGCACCAAGTGTCCCACAAAGCCTCTAGTCCTCTCCCAGAGCACCAAGTGTCCCACAAAGCCTCTAGTCCTCTCCCAGAGCACCAAGTGTCCCACAAAGCCTCTAGTCCTCTCCCAGAGCACCAAGTGTCCCACAAAGCCTCTAGTCCTCTCCCAGAGCACCAAGTGTCCCACAAAGCCTCTAGTCCTCTCCCAGAGCACCAAGTGTCCCACAAAGCCTCTAGTCCTCTCCCAGAGCACCAAGTGTCCCACAAAGCCTCTAGTCCTCTCCCAGACTTAAAATCTAGATTGATGGATAACTTCATGATAACTTCATGTGTGGGAACAAAAGTATGACAGCTTTTGAGTTTGAGTCTTTCAATTTGAGAGATTTGATTAGATTTGTGCTTGGATGCTGTGAGGAGATATACTGTACAGGGTTAAAGGGGACGATCATTGACCGGTAGCAAGAAGAACATCGAGTGAAAGCCAGACATGTTAAAAGGGAGAGAAGATTGAGTAGATTAGAGCCACAGGGCCACGGAGCCACATGGCCACAGAGCCATAGGGCCACAGAGCCACAGAGCCACAGGGCCACAGAGCCACATGGCCACAGGGCCACAGAGCCACATGGCCACAGAGCCACAGAGCCACATGGCCATAGAGCCACAGAGCCACAGGGCCACATGGCCACAGAGCCACAGAGCCACAGGGCCACAGAGCCACAGGGCCACAGAGCCACAGAGCCACAGGGCCACAGAGCCACATGGCCACAGAGCCACAGGGCCACAGAGCCACAGAGCCACAGAGCCACAGGGCCACAGAGCCACATGGCCACAGAGCCATAGAGCCACAGAGACACATGGCCACAGAGCCATAGAGCCACAGAGCCATAGAGCCAGGAGACAGGTTAAATCCACTCCAATCAGTGTAGATGAAGGGGATGAGACGGGTTGAAGAAGGATTTTAAAGCCTTGAGACAATTGAGACATGGATTGTGTACGTGCCATTCAGAAGGTGAATGGGCAAGACAACAGATTGAAGTGCCTTTGAACGGGGTACCAGGTGCACCGGTTTGTGTCAAGAACTGCAATGCTGCTGGGTTTTCACGCTCAACAGTTTCCTGTGTGTATCAAGAATGGTCCACCACCCAAAGGACATCCAGCCAACTTGACACAACTGTGGGAAGCATTAGTCAGCATGGACCAGCATCCCTGTGGAACGCAGGGAGGTAGGTGGTGGTGGGGAGGGCGGTGGGGAGGGGTGAGGGAGGTGGGAGGTGGGAGGGAGGTGGGGAGGGGTGAGGGAGGTGGGAGGGGTGAGGGAGGTGGGAGGTGGTGAGGGAGGTGGCAGGGGTGATGACTAGTTTAAAACAACAATAATGACAGGGTTGTGTGGGACCCACTGTTCCCTAATCTGACTTTAAAGCTCAGCTTTGGTGCCCAGGCAGTTTCCAGACATAAATATTAAGTCTATCCTGCAGAGGCTAGCTAGCCCTCTGACAGGGGGAGATATATATTAAGTCTATCCTGCAGAGACTAGCTAGCCCTCTGACAGGGGGAGATATATATTAAGTCTATCCTGCAGAGGCTAGCTAGCCCTCTGACAGGGGGAGATATATATTAAGTCTATCCTGCAGAGGCTAGCTAGCCCTCTGACAGGGGGAGATATATATTAAGTCTATCCTGCAGAGGCTAGCTAGCCCTCTGACAGGGGGAGATATATATTAAGTCTATCCTGCAGAGGCTAGCTAGCCCTCTGACAGGGGGAGATATATATTAAGTCTATCCTGCAGAGGCTAGTTAGCCCTCTGACAGGGGGAGATATATATTAAGTCTATCCTGCAGAGACTAGCTAGCCCTCTGACAGGGGGAGATATATATTAAGTCTATCCTGCAGAGGCTAGCTATCCCTCTGACAGGGGGAGATATATATTAAGTCTATCCTGCAGAGACTAGCTAGCCCTCTGACAGGGGGAGATATATATTAAGTCTATCCTGCAGAGGCTAGCTATCCCTCTGACAGGGGGAGATATATATTAAGTCTATCCTGCAGAGACTAGCTAGCCCTCTGACAGGGGGAGATATATATTAAGTCTATCCTGCAGAGGCTAGCTAGCCCTCTGACAGGGGGAGATATATATTAAGTCTATCCTGCAGAGGCTAGCTAGCCCTCTGACAGGGGGAGATATATATTAAGTCTATCTTGCAGAGGCTAGCTAGCCCTCTGACAGGGGGAGATATATATTAAGTATATCCTGCAGAGGCTAGCTAGCCCTCTGACAGGGGGAGATATATATTAAGTCTATCCTGCAGAGGCTAGCTAGCCCTCTGACAGCGGGATATATATATTAAGTATATCCTGCAGAGGCTAGCTAGCCCTCTGACAGGGGGAGATATATATTAAGTCTATCCTGCAGAGACTAGCTAGCCCTCTGACAGGGGGAGATATATATTAAGTCTATCCTGCAGAGGCTAGCTAGCCCTCTGACAGGGGGAGATATATATTAAGTATATCCTGCAGAGGCTAGCTAGCCCTCTGACAGGGGGAGATATATATTAAGTCTATCCTGCAGAGACTAGCTAGCCCTCTGACAGGGGGAGATATATATTAAGTCTATCCTGCAGAGGCTAGCTAGCCCTCTGACAGGGGGAGATATATATTAAGTCTATCCTGCAGAGGCTAGCTAGCCCTCTGACAGGGGGAGATATATATTAAGTCTATCCTGCAGAGGCTAGCTAGCCCTCTGACAGGGGGAGATATATATTAACCTCTTGCTCCTACCTGACACGCAGGCGTCCCATCTAGACATCTGGAAATGCAAATGCGCTACGCTAAATGCTAATAGTACTAGTTAAAACTCAAACGTTCATTAAAATACACATGCAGGGTATTGAATTAAAGCTACACTCGTTGTGAATCCAGGCAACAAGTCAGATTTTTGAAATGCTTTTCGGCGAAAGCATGAGAAGCTATTATCTGATAGCATGTAACACCCCAAAAGACCCGCAGGGGACGTAAACAAAATAATTAGCATAGTCGTCGCTACACAAACCGCACAAATAAAATATAAAACATTCATTACCTTTGACCATCTTCTTTGTTGGCACTCCTAGATGTCCCATAATCACTATTGGGTCTTTTTCGATTAAATCGGTCCATATATAGCCTAGATATCAATCTATGAAGACTGTGTGATAAACGGAAAAAAATAGCGTCTTATAACGTAACGTCATTTTTTAAAATTAAAAAAGTTGACGATAAACTTTCACAAAACACTTCGAAATACTTTTGTAATGCAACTTTAGGCATTAGTAAATGTTAATAAGCGATCAAATTGATCACGAGGCAAAGTATATTCTTTAGCTGTCCGTCTGGAAATAATGTCCGGGTAAATCTCAACCAAAATATCCGGACGGAGACCGGAAGAAATGCGCTGCCTTGCGTCTGTTTGACCAAGAAACAAATAGTAGGCAAATGACAAGACTCTAGACAATGTGTGGAAGCTGTAGGTATTGCAACCTCAGCCCCATTAAATGTGGTTCACCTTTATCAATGGGTTCAAGTCGCGCATGGATATATTTTTCCATTTTCAGTGATCAGATTTTCCTGCACTTTTCGATGAAACGCACGTTCTGTTATAGTCACAGCCGTGATTTAACCAGTTTCATAAACGTCTGAGTGTTTTCTATCCACACATACTAATCATATGCATATACTATATTCCTGGCATGAGCAGCAGGGCGCTGAAATGTTGCGCGATTTTTAACAGAATGTTCGAAAAAGTAGGGGGTAACAGTAACAGGTTTAAGTCTATCCTGCAGAGACTAGCTA
This sequence comes from Oncorhynchus keta, assembly GCF_023373465.1. Classification (NCBI taxonomy): domain Eukaryota; kingdom Metazoa; phylum Chordata; class Actinopteri; order Salmoniformes; family Salmonidae; genus Oncorhynchus; species Oncorhynchus keta. The sequence goes on along the minus strand of NC_068454.1, from coordinate 642,287 downwards.
GCCCTCTGACAGGGGGAGATATACGCACCGTTCAAAAGTTTGGGGTCACTTAGAAATGTCCTTGTCTTTGAAAGAAAGCACATTTTTTGTCCATTAAAATAACATAAAAAAACACCAGTCTCAACGTCAACAGTGAAGATGCGACTCTGAGATGCTGGCCTTCTATGCAGAGTTGTAAAGAAAAAAAGACTTCACACCATGCGATTATGTTAGGTCAGCGCCTAGAAAACCATACAGACATTTTCCAGCCAAGGACAGGGCTCACAAAAGTCAGAAATAGCAATTAAATGAATCACTAACCTTTGATAACCTTTGATGATCTTCATCAGTTGACACTCACAGGACTTCATGTTACACAATGCATGTATGTTTTGTTCGATAAAGTTCATATTTATGTCAAAAAATCTCAGTTTACATTGGCGCGTTCTGGTCAGAAATGCATCGTCTCAAACAAACATCCGGTGAAAGTGCAGAGAGCCACATCAAATGACAGAAATACTCATCATAAACATTGATCTAAGATACAAGTGTTATACATACGATTAAAGAAAAACTTCTCCTTAATTCAACCGCTGTGTCAGATTTCAAAACTGCTTTACGGCAAAAGCACACCATGCAATTATGTTAGGTCAGCGCCAAGCCACAGATAACCACACAGCCATTTTCCAACCAAGGAGTGTCACAAAAGTCAGAAATAGCATTCAAATTAATCACTTACCTTTGATGATCTTCATCAGATGGCACTCCCAGGTCTCCATGTTAGACAATAAATGTTTGTTTTGCTCGATAAAGTCCATAATTTATGTCCAAATATGTCCTTTTTGTTCACGCGTTTAGTCCAGTAATCCAAATGCACAATGCGCAGGCACAAAGTCCAGACGAAAAAGTTTTAAAAAAGCACTCCCAGGAATCCCAGTTCAACAATAAATGACTTGTTCCATAAAGTTCCATGAAGTCCATCATTTATGTCCTAATAGCCACTTGTTGTTAACGTGTTCAGCCCAGTAATCCATCTTCATGAGGCGCGAGCACTACGTCCAGACAAAAACACGAAAAATTCTGTTACAGGTCGTAGAAACATGTCAAACTATGTATGTAATCAATCTTTAGGATGTTTTTATGATAAATCTTCAATAATATTCCAACCGGACCTTTGTCTGTAGAAATGAAAAGGAACGGAGCTCGCACTCACCTCCGCACGCGTGACTTAGCTCATGGCATTCAGTCAGACCCCTGATTCAAACAGCTCTTATTCGCTCCCCCTTCATAGTAGAAGCCTGAAACAACGTTCTAAAGACTGTTGACATCTAGTGGAAGCCTTAGGAAGTCCAATATGACCCTATAGACACTGTATATTCGATAGGCAATGAGTTGAAAAACTACAAACCTCAGATTTCCCACTTCCTGGTTGGATTTTTCTCAGGTTTTTGCCTGCCATAGAGTGTTTTCTATCCAAATCTACTAATAATATGCATATCCTATCGTCTGGGCATGGTTTTCATCTGGCCGTCAAAATACTGCCCCCTACCCCAAAGAAGTTTTAAGATGGGCAAAAGAACAGCATCCCGGAGTCGCCTCTTCACTGTTGACGTTGAGACTGGTGTTTTGCGGGTACTATTTCCTGAAGCTGCCATTTGAGGACTTGTGAGGCGTCTGTTTCTCAAACTAGACACTGTAATGCATCTTGCTCAGTTGTGCACCGGGGCCTCCCACTCCTCTTTCTATTCTGGGTAGAGACAGTTTGTGTTGTTCTGTGAAGGGAGTAGTACACAGCATTGTACGAGATCTTCAGTTTCTTTGCAATTTCTCACATGGAATAGCCTTCATTTCTCAGAACATGAATAGACTGACGAGTTTCAGAAGAAAGTTATTTGTTTCTAGCCATTTGAGCCCGTAATCAAACCCACAAATGCTGATCCTCTTCTTCTCTTCTACACATTCTATATCTATCTATTCTTCTCTTCTGCACCTCTTCAACATTCTATATCTATCTCTTCTTCGCTTCTTCTCTTCTACACATTCTATATCTATCTATTCTTCTCTTCTACATCTCTTCAACATTCTATATCTATCACTTCATCTCTTCTAGATCTTTTCAGTGTTTTATAGTGGTCTGTGACTAGCTTGAGCCAAGTCACTCTCTTCCTTCCTGAATCTCTCTACACTCCTCCCCCTTCCTCCTCCCTCATCCTCTCCTCCTCTCCTCTTCCTTCCTGAATCTCTCTACACTGCTCCCCCTTCCTCCTCCCTCATCCTCTCCTCCTCTCCTCTTCCTTCCTGAATCTCTACACTCCTCCCCCTTCCTCCTCCCTCATCCTCTCCTCCTCTCCTATTCCTTCCTGAATCTCTCTACACTCCTCCCCCTTCCTCCTCCCTCATCCTCTCCTCCTCTCCTCTTCCTTCCTGAATCTCTCTACACTCCTCCCCCTTCCTCCTCCCTCATCCTCTCCTCCTCTCCTCTTCCTTCCTGAATCTCTCTACACTCCTGCCCCTTCCTCCTCCCTCATCATCTCCTCCTCTCCTCTTCCTTCCTGAATCTCTCTACACTCCTCCCCCTTCCTCCTCCCTCATCCTCTCCTCCTCTCCTCTTCCTTCCTGAATCTCTCTACACTCCTCACCCTTCCTCCTCCCTCATCCTCTCCTCCTCTCCTCTTCCTTCCTGAATCTCTCTACACTCCTCCCCCTTCCTCCTCCCTCATCCTCTCCTCCTCTCCTCTTCCTTCCTGAATCTCTCTACACTCCTCCCCCTTCCTCCTCCCTCATCCTCTCCTCTCCTCCCCCTCCCCCATACCCCCTCTCTCCTCCCTCATCCTCTCCTCCCCCTTCCTCCTCCCTCATCCTCTCCTCCTCTCCTCTCCTCTCCTCCCCCTCCCCCATACCCCCTCTCTCCTCCCTCATCCTCTCCTCCCCTTCCTCCTCCCTCATCCCCTCCTCCTCTCCTCTCCTCCCCCTCCCCCCATACCCCCTCTCTCCTCCCTCATCCTCTCCTCCCCCTTCCTCCTCCCTCATCCTCTCCTCCCCCTTCCTCCTCCCCCTCCCCCATACCCCCTCTCTCCTCCCTCATCCTCTCCTCCCCCTTCCTCCTCCCTCATCCTCTCCTCCCCCTCCCCCATACCCCCTCTCTCCTCCCTCATCCTCTCCTCCCCCTTCCTCCTCCCTCATCCTCTCCTCCCCCTTCCTCCTCCCCCTCCCCCATACCCCCTCTCTCCTCCCTCATCCTCTCCTCTTCCTTCCTGAATCTCTCTACACTCCTCCCCCTTCCTCCTCCCTCATCCTCTCCTCCCCCTCCCCCATACCCCCTCTCTCCTCCCTAAGCTGCGTTCCATTTTTTTCCCCAAGAAAGACACATGAGAAAGCAATCAGAGCGGAGGCAGGGCAATTTATGTTGTTTTTACAAAAGTTATTTTGCAACAAAATATAAAACGTTTTTGGTGCTTGGAGGTGACAGCCAAAATGAACGGCCGTTCGTTGGACTAATGCTGCTTTTTACTGGCTGTTACAGGATTTATTGTGAAACAGGCTTCACACACGCACACATACAAACACACACACACACACACACACTCTTCTCCTTACATCCATCCATGTGACAGAAAGTCTCTAGAAACACAGCCATTGTCACAGAACATTATGTTGATTTGTAACATAGTTAAAAATGCCATTAAAGCTATGTTATATTGAACCATGTGGTTAGAGAGAGAGAGAGAGAGAGAGAGGAGAGGGAGAGGGAGAGGGAGAGAGAGAGAGAGAGAGAGAGAGAGAGAGAGAGAGAGAGAGGGAGAGAGAGGGACTGGGAGAGAGAGAGAGAGAGAGAGAGAGAGAGAGAGAGAGAGAAAGAGAGAGCGAGAGAGAGGGAGAGAGAGAGGGAGAGAGAGGGGGGGAGAGAGAGAGAGAGACAGAGAGAGAGAGAGAGAGACTGAGAGAGAGAGAGAGAGAGAGAGACTGAGAGAGAGAGACAGAGAGAGAGAGAGAGAGAGAGAGGGGGAAAGAGAGAGAGGGGGAAAGAGACAGAGAGAGAGAGATAATACAATAGTTATGCATGGGACTATAGACAAACCATGCAATAATCTGAGAATGGCGCTCAAAAAAAAAATAGATTCACCATGTTGGAGTCAACAGAAATCAGAAATAACATTATAAATATTAACTTACCTTTGATGATCTTCATCAGAATGCACCCCCAGGAGTCCCAGTTCCACCATAAATGTTTAATTTGTTCGATAAAGTTCATAATTTATGTCCAAATAGCTTCTTTTGTTAGGGCGTTTAGTACACAAACCCAAACGCGCGTTCAGGTCCAGCCGAACGTTGGACAAAAAGTAAAAAAAGTGATATTACAGGTCATCGAAACTTGTCAAACTAAGTATAGAATCAGTCTTTAGGATGTTTTTATCATAAATCTTCAATTACGTTTCGACCTGAGAATTCCTGTAGAAAAGCAAAGGAACGCAGCTCCCTCATGTGAAATGCACGTGACCAGCGCGTGGCTCTCTGCCAGACCTCTGACTCATTCCCCTCTCATTCGGGCCTCACTTCACAGTAGAAGCCTCAAACAACTTTCTAAAGACTGTCAACATCTAGTGGAAGCCGTAGGAAGTGCAACATAACCAATATTCAACTGTGTATTTAATAGGGGCTGAGTTGAAAACCTACAAGCCTCAGATTTCCCACTTCCTGTTTGGATTTTTTCTCAGGTTTTTGCCTTCCATATGAGTTCTGTTATACTCACAGACATCATTCAAACCGTTTTAGAAACTTCAGAGTGTTTTCTATCCAATACCACTAATAATATGCATACTGGGACTGAGGAGCGGGCCGTTTACTCTGGGCACCTTTCATCCAAGCTACTCAATACTGCCCCTGCAGCCATATGAAGTTAACAGGAATATGGAAAGTTCTGGAAAAGAACAACAGAGTTGTTGGCAGTAAACGACACCTCATCTGTTCTGTCATTTCTCAGTTCCCGAGAGAGGATGGTTTCTAGAATTGAAGAAGTGTCCTCTTTCTAAATGGAACGATATGGTCAATATTTTCATCAACTCTGTTCCTATTTTTGGACTAAGAAAGACTTTCTTTTAGCTTCTACTTTGGGTGCTGTTGTGTGGTCTTCCCTGACTCATAACATGGTGACAGAGATACAGTGGGGCAAAAAAGTATTTAGTCAGCCACCAATTGTGCAAGTTCTCCCACTTAAAAAGATGAGAGAGGCCTGTAATTTTCATCATAGGTACACTTCAACTATGACAGAAAAAATGAGAAAAAAAATCCAGAAAATCACATTGTAGGATTTTTAATAATTTTATTTGCAAATTATGGTGGAAAATAAGTATTTAGTCAATAACAAAAGTTTATCTCAATACAAGGTTATATACCCTTTGTTGGCAATGACAGAGGTCAAACATTTTCTGTAAGTCTTCACAAGGTTTTCACACACTGTTGCTGGTATTTTGGCCCATTCCTCCATGCAGATCTCCTCTAGAGCAGTGATGTTTTGGGGCTGTTGCTTGGGAACACGGACTTTCAATTCCCCCCAAAGACTTTCTATGGGGTTGAGATCTGGAGACTGGCTAGGCCACTCCAGGCCCTTGAAATGCTTCTTACGAAGCCACTCCTTCGTTGCCCGGGCGGTATGTTTGGGATCATTGTCATGCTGAAAGACCCAGCCACGTTTCATCTTCAATGCCCTTGCTGATGGAAGGAGGTTTTCACTCAAAATCTCACGATACATGGCCCCATTCATTCTTTCCTTTACACGGATCAGTCGTCCTGGTCCCTTTGCAGAAAAACAGCCCCAAAGCATGATGTTTCCACCCCCATGCTTCACAGTAGGTATGGTGTTCTTTGGATGCAACTCAGCATTCTTTGTCCTCCAAACATGACGAGTTTAGTTTTTTGTTGGCAATGTTTTCTATAAGTCTTCACATCTTTTTAACCTCTTGCTCCTACCTGACACGCAGGCGTCCCATCAAGACATCTGGAAATGCTAATGCGCTACGCTAAATGCTAACAGCACTCGTTAAAACTCAAACGTTCATTAAAATACACATGCAGGGTACTGAATTAAAGCTACACTCGTTGTGAATCCAGGCAACAAGTCAGATTTTTAAAATGCTTTTCGGCGAAAGCATGAGAAGCTATTATCTGACAGCATGTAACACCCCAAAAGACCCGCAGGGGACGTAAACAAAATAATTAGCATAGTCGGCGCTACACAAAACACACAAATAAAATATAAAACATTCATTACCTTTGACCATCTTCTTTGTTGGCACTCCTAGATGTCCCATAAACATCACTATTGGGTCATTTTTTTTATTAAATCGGTCCATATATAGCCTAGATATCGATCTATGAAGACTGTGTGATCAACGAAAAAAATAGCGTCTTATAACGTAACGTCATTTTTTAAAATTAAAAAAGTCGACGAGAAACTTTCACAAAACACTTCGAAATACTTTTGTAATGCAACTTTAGGTATTAGTAAACGTTAATAAGCGATCAAATTGATCACGAGGCGATGTATATTCTATAGCTGTACGTCTGGAAATAATGTCCGGGTAAATCTCAACCAAAATATCCGGTCGGAGACCTGAAGAAATGCGCTGCCTTGTGTCTGTTTGAACAAGAAACAAATCGTAGGCAAATGACAAGACTGTTGACATCGTGTGGAAGCTGTAGGTATTGCAACCTCGGCCCCATTTAATGTGGATCACGTTTAGCAATGGGTTGAAGTGGCGCATGGATATATTTTCCCATTTTCAGCGATCAGATTTTCCTGCACTTTTCGATGAAACGCACGTTCTGTCATAGTCACAGCCGTGATTTAACCAGTTTTATAAACGTCTGAGTGTTTTCTATCCACACATACTAATCATATGCATATACTATATTCCTGGCATGAGTAGCAGGGCGCTGAAATGTTGCGCGATTTTTAACAGAATGTTCGAAAAAGTAGGGGGTAGGAGTAACAGGTTAAGTGGGAGAACTTGCACAATTGGCTGACTAAATTATGTTTTGCCCCACTGTAGGTGTGTACATGAGCTACGCCGTGAGCGACATCGTGAGCATATCTGTAAGAAAATATAGAACTTTATCTTCAATTTCCGTAAAGCTTTTTTAAGGAATTATAACCCTGTGTCCTCTCTGGTAACCCAGGACAGGGACAATATGGCTGGGGACTTCTCTGTCCTCTCTGGTAACCCAGGACAGGGACAACATGGCTGGGGCCTTCTCTGTCCTCTATGGTAACCCAGGACAGGGACAACATGGTTGGGGCCTTCCCTGTCCTCTCTGGTAACCCAGGACAGGGACAACATGGCTGGGGCCTTCTTTAACCTAGCACAGGGTCATCTCTGCCAGTAACAGCAGTATGGCTGGGCCTCACTAGACTGTGTGGCTGGCTGGCTGGCTGGCTGGTTGGCTGGGTCTCACTAGGCTGTGTGACTGGCTGGCTGGCTGGTTGGCTGGCTGGTTGGCTGGTTGGCTGGGCCTCACTAGGCTGCGTGACTGGCTGGCTGAATGGTTAGCTGGCTGGTTGGCTGGGCCTCACTAGGCTGTGTGACTGGCTGGCTGGCTGGCTGGCTGGCTGGTTGGCTGGCTGGTTGGCTGGGCCTCACTAGGCTGTGTGACTGGCTGGCTGGCTGGTTGGCTGGTTGGCTGGTTGGCTGGGCCTCACTAGGCTGTGTGATTGGCTGGCTGGCTGGCTGGTTGGCTGGGCCTCACTACACTGTGTGACTGGCTGGCTGGCTGGTTGGCTGGCTGGTTGGCTGGGCCTCACTAGGCTGTGTGACTGGCTGGCTGGCTGGCTGGTTGGCTGGTTGGCTGGGTCTCACTAGGCTGTGTGACTGGCTGGCTGGCTGGTTGGCTGGTTGGCTGGGCCTCACTAGGCTGTGTGATTGGCTGACTGGCTGGCTGGTTGGCTGATTGGCTGGGCCTCACTAGACTGTGTGACTGGCTGGCTGGCTGGCTGGCTGGCTGGATGGCTGGTTGGTTGGCTGGGCCTCACTAGACTGTGTGAGTGGCTGGCTGGCTGGCTGGTTGGCTGGCTGGTTGGCTGGGCCTCACTAGGCCGTGTGACTGGCTGGCTGGCTGGTTGGCTGGCTGGTTGGCTGGGCCTCACTAGGCTGTGTGACTGACTGGCTGGCTGGCTGGCTGGTTGGCTGGGCCTCACTAGGCTGTGTGACTGACTGGCTGGCTGGCTGGCTGGCTGGTCATCCACTGGTCTCTCCAATAACCTAGGAGAGGTCACAGGTTCACACAGACCAGACAGGGTGCTGCTGGATTAGAGACAGGCTTCAGTTCAGCTACATCATCAGATTTCCCCCCAGCAGGGCAGACCCAAGGGAACAGCCTCTTACAGGCTGGCCGGCTGAATGTTCTCTGGCTCTATGCAGGATCTTAACAGGCTGTGTCAGAGCTGTTCCCCCCAGTCTCCCCTCCTGTCCCCCAGCCCGGCACATTGGAGACAGCCAGCTGGAACCAGCTCCTACTGTTAACATCTTCATCTGGAGACAGAGAGAGAGAGGGGGGTGAAGCAAGAGGGAGGAGAGGGGTAGGCGCCGACCATGCCAAGAGAGAGAGACAAGAGGGAGTAGAGGGGAAGGAGCCGGCCATGCCGAGAGAGAAAGACAAGAGAGAGGAGAGGAGAAGGAGCCGGCCATGCCGAGAGAGAGAGACAAGAGAGAGGAGAGGAGAAGGAGCCGGCCATGCCGAGAGAGAAAGACAAGAGAGAGGAGAGGAGAAGGAGCCGGCCATGCCGAGAGAGAGAGACAAGAGGAAGAAGAGGGGAAGGCGCCGGGCATGCCGAGAGAGAAAGACAAGAGAGAGGAGAGGGGAAGGAGCCGGCCATGCCGAGAGAGACAAGAAAGAGGAGAGGGGAAGGAGCCGGCCATGCTGAGAGAGAGAGACAAGAGAGAGGAGAGGAGAAGGAGCCGGCCATGCCGAGAGAGACAAGAAAGAGGAGAGGGGAAGGAGCCGGCCATGCTGAGAGAGAGAGACAAGAGAGAGGAGAGGGGAAGGAGCCGGCCATGCCGAGAGAGAGAGACAAGAGAGAGGAGAGGGGAAGGAGCCGGCCATGCCGAGAGAGAAAGACAAGAGAGAGGAGAGGAGAAGGAGCCGGCCATGCCGAGAGAGAAAGACAAGAGAGAGGAGAGGAGAAGGAGCCGGCCATGCCGAGAGAGAGAGACAAGAGAGAGGAGAGGGGAAGGCGCCGGGCATGCCGAGAGAGAGGGGTGAAGCAAGAGGGAGGAGAGGGGTAGGAGCCGGCCATACAGAGAGAGAGAGAGACAAGAGAGAGGAGAGGGGAAGGCGCCGGCCATGCCGAGAGAGAAAGACAAGAGAGAGGAGAGGGGAAGGAGCCGGCCATGCCGAGCGAGAGAGACAAGAGAGAGGAGAGGGGAAGGAGCCGGCCATGCCGAGAGAGAGAGACAAGAGAGAGGAGAGGGGAAGGAGCCGACCATGCCGAGCGAGAGAGGAGAGGGGAAGGAGCCGGCCATGCCGAGCGAGAGAGGAGAGGGGAAGGAGCCGGCCATGCCGAGCTAGAGAGACAAGAGAGAGGAGAGGGGAAGGAGCCGGCCATGCCGAGAGAGAGAGAGACAAGAGAGAGGAGAGGGGAAGGAGCCGACCATGCCGAGAGAGAGAGACAAGAGAGAGGAGAGGGGAAGGAGCCGGCCATGCCGAGAGAGAGAGACAAGAGAGAGGAGAGGGGAAGGAGCCGGCCATGCCGAGAGAGAAAGACAAGAGAGAGGAGAGGGGAAGGAGCCGGCCATGCCGAGAGAGAGAGACAAGAGAGAGGAGAGGGGAAGGAGCCGACCATGCCGAGCGAGACAAGAGAGAGGAGAGGGGAAGGAGCCGGCCATGCAGAGAGAGAGAGACAAGAGAGAGGAGAGGGGAAGGAGCCGGCCATGCCGAGAGAGAGGGGTGAAGCAAGAGGGATGAGAGGGTGGGAAAGGAGGTGGGAGGGGAAAGAAGTGGAAGAATACAGACTTCTGCAAAGCAGTGAACCATATCTCCTCTGGTGGAATCAGCATCAACAGAAACCCGGCAGAACGAAGGCAAGAGAAGAAAAGCAGTCAATGTGGAGGCTATATACAGGGGGTACCGGTACAGAGTCAATGTGGAGGCTATATACAGGGGGTACCAGTACAGAGTCAATGTGGAGGCTATATACAGGGGGTACCGGTACAGAGTCAATGTGGAGGCTATTTCCAGGGGGTACCAGTACAGAGTCAATGTGGAGGCTATATACAGGGGGTACCGGTACAGAGTCAATGTGGAGGCTATATACAGGGTGTACCGGTACAGAGTCAATGCGGAAGCTATATACAGGGTGTACCGGTACAGAGTCAATGTGGAGGCTATATACAGGGGTACCGGTACAGAGTCTATGTGGAGGCTATATACAGGGGTACCGGTACAGAGTCAATGTGGAGGCTATATACAGGGGTACCGGTACAGAGTCAATGTGGAGACTATATACAGGGGTACCAGTACAGAGTCAATGTGGAGGCTATATACAGGGGTACCAGTACAGAGTCAATGTGGAGACTATATACAGGGGTACCAGTACAGAGTCAATGTGGAGGCTATATACAGGGGTACCAGTACAGAGTCAATGTGGAGGCTATATACAGGGGTACCGGTACAGAGTCAATGTGGAGGCTATTTCCAGGGGTACCAGTACAGAGTCAATGTGGAGGCTATATACAGGGGTACCGGTACAGAGTCAATGTGGAGGCTATATACAGGGGGTACCGGTACAGAGTCAATGTGGAGGCTATATACAGGGGGTACCGGTACAGAGTCAATGTGGAGGCTATATACAGGGGGTACCAGTACAGAGTCAATGTGGAGGCTATATACAGGGGGTACCGGTACTGAGTTAATGTGGAGGCTATACACAGGGTGTACCGGTACTGGGTCAATGTACAGGTTAGTAGAGGTAATGTGTACATGTAGGTAGGGGTAATGTGTACATGTAGGTAGGGGTAATGTGTACATGTAGGTAGGGGTAATGTGTACATGTAGGTAGGGGTAATGTGTACATGTAGGTAGGGGTAATGTGTACATGTCGGTAGCGGTAATGTGTATATGTAGGTAGGGGTAATGTGTACATGTAGGTAGGGGTAATGTGTACATGTAGGTAGGGGTAATGTGTACATGTCGGTAGGGGTAATGTGTATATGTAGGTAGGGGTAATGTGTACATGTCGGTAGGGGTAATGTGGACATGTAGGTAGGGGTAATGTGTACATCAAGGTAGGGGTAATGTGTACATGTCGGTAGGGGTAATGTGGACATGTAGGTAGGGGTAATGTGTACATGTCGGTAGGGGTAATGTGGACATGTAGGTAGGTTTAACGTGTACATGTCGGTAGGGGTAATGTGTACATGTCGGTAGGGGTAATGTGTACATGTCGGTAGGGGTAATGTGTACATGTAGGTAGGGGTAATGTGTACATGTCGGTAGGGGTAATGTGTACATGTAGGTAGGGGTAATGTGTACATGTAGGTAGGGGTAATGTGTACATGTCGGTAGGGGTAATGTGGACATGTAGGTAGGTTTAACGTGTACATGTCGGTAGGGGTAATGTGTACATGTCGGTAGGGGTAATGTGTACATGTCGGTAGGGGTAATGTGTACATGTAGGTAGGGGTAATGTGTACATGTAGGTAGGGGTAATGTGGACATGTAGGTAGGGGTAATGTGTACATGTCGGTAGGGATAATGTGTACATGTAGGTAGGGGTAATGTGTACATGTCGGTAGGGGTAATGTGGACATGTAGGTAGGGGTAATGTGTACATGTCGGTAGGGATAATGTGTACATGTAGGTAGGGGTAATGTGTCCATGTCGGTAGGGGTAATGTGTACATGTAGGTAGGGGTAATGTGTACATGTAGGTAGGGGTAATGTGTACATGTAGGTAGGGGTAATGTGTACATGTCGGTAGGGGTAATGTGGACATGTAGGTAGGGGTAATGTGGACATGTAGGTAGGGGTAATGTGTACATGTCGGTAGGGATAATGTGTACATGTAGGTAGGGGTAATGTGTCCATGTCGGTAGGGGTAATGTGTACATGTAGGTAGGGGTAATGTGTACATGTCGGTAGGGGTAATGTGTACATGTCGGTAGGGGTAATGTGGACATGTAGGTAGGGGTAATGTGTACATGTCGGTAGGGATAATGTGTACATGTAGGTAGGGGTAATGTGTCCATGTCGGTAGGGGTAATGTGTACATGTAGGTAGGGGTAATGTGTACATGTAGGTAGGGGTAATGTGTACATGTAGGTAGGGGTAATGTGTACATGTAGGTAGGGGTAATGTGAACAGCGAGTAGCAGCAGTGTGATAAAGGGGGTCAATGTAAATAGTCTGGGGAGCCATTTGATTAGCTGTTCAGGAGTCTTATAGCTTGGAGGTAGAAGCTGTTAAGAAGCCTTTTGGACCTAGACTTGGCGCTCTGGTACTGGGCCTCACCAGGCTGTGTGACTGGCTGGCTGGCTGGCTGGCTGTGTGACTGGCTGGCTGGCTGGCTGGCTGTGTGACTGGCTGGCTGGCTGGCTGGCTGGCTGGCTGTGTGACTGGCTGGCTGGCTGGCTGGCTGGCTGTGTGACTGGCTGGCTGGCTGGCTGTGTGACTGGCTGGCTGGCTGGCTGGCTGTGTGACTGGCTGGCTGGCTGGCTGTGTGACTGGCTGGCTGGCTGGCTGTGTAACTGGCTGGCTGGCTGGCTGGCTGTGTGACTGGCTGGCTGGCTGGCTGGCTGTGTGACTGGCTGGCTGGCTGGCTGGCTGTGTGACTGGCTGGCTGGCTGGCTGGCTGTGTGACTGGCTGGCTGGCTGGCTGGCTGTGACTGGCTGGCTGGCTGGCTGGCTGGCTGGCTGGCTGGCTGGCTGTGACTGGCTGGCTGCTGGCTGGCTGGCTGGCTGGCTGGCTGGCTGTGTGACTGGCTGGCTGGCTGGCTGTGTGACTGGCTGGCTGGCTGGCTGGCTGTGTGACTGGCTGGCTGGCTGGCTGGCTGTGTGACTGGCTGGCTGGCTGGCTGGCTGGCTGGCTGGCTGGCTGTGTGACTGGCTGGCTGGCTGGCTGGCTGTGTGACTGGCTGGCTGGCTGGCTGTGTGACTGGCTGGCTGGCTGGCTGTGTGACTGGCTGGCTGGCTGGCTGGCTGTGTGACTGGCTGGCTGGCTGGCTGTGTGACTGGCTGGCTGGCTGGCTGGCTGTGTGACTGGCTGGCTGGCTGGCTGGCTGTGTGACTGGCTGGCTGGCTGCCGTGTGGTAGCAGAGAGAACCGTTTATGACTTGGGGTGACTGGAATCTTTGGGCCCTTCCTCTGACACTGCCTGGTATGGCTGGATGGACAACCCTGAGACTACCACACACAGAGCTACCACACACAGAGCTATCCCAGACAACCCTGAGACTACCAAGCACAGAGCTACCACACACAGAGCTATCCCAGGACTGGCTGGCTCCCAGGCTACCACACACAGTGACAACCCTGAGACTACCACACACAGGCTACCACACACAGAGCTATCCCAGACAACCCCGAGACTACCACACACAGAACTGCTATCCCAGACAACCCTGAGACTACCACACACAGAGCTATCCCAGACAACCCTGAGACTACCACACACAGAGCTATCCCAGACAACCCTGAGACTGACCTATCCCAGACAACCCTGAGACTACCACACACAGAGGTATCCCAGACAACCCTGAGACTACCACACACAGAGATATCCCAGACAACCCTGAGCTACCACACACAGAGCTATCCCAGACAACCCTGGACTACCACACACAGAGCTATCCCAGACAACCCTGAGCTACCACACACAGAGCTATGAGACTACCACACACAGAGCTACCACACACAGAGCTACCACACACAGAGCTATCCCAGACAACCCTGAGACTACCACACACAGAGCTACCACACACAGAGCTATCCCAGACAACCCTGAGACTACCACACACAGAGCTATCCCAGACAACCCTGAGACTACCACACACAGACTATCCCAGACAACCCTGAGACTACCACACACAGAGCTATCCCAGACAACCCTGAGACTACCACACACAGAGCTATCCCAGACAACCCTGAGACTACCACACACTCTCCCAGACAACTGCCCACACACACCCTGGCTATCCCAGACAAAGACTACCACACACAGGCTATCCCAGACAGAGACTACCACACACAGAGCTATCCCAGAGACAACCCTGAGACTACCACACACAGAGCTACCCACACAGAGCTATCCCAGACAACCCTGAGACACACACAGAGCTATCCCAGACAGAGACTACCACACACAGAGCTATCCCAGACAACCCTGAGACTACCACACACAGAGCTATCCCAGACAACCCTGATGATACCACACACAGAGCTATCCCAGACAGAGCTATCCCAGACAACCTGATGATACCACACACAGAGCTATCCCAGACAAGCCTGAGACTACCACACACAGAGCTATCCCAGACAACCCTGATGATACCACACACAGAGCTATCCCAGACAACCCTGATACCACACACAGAGCTATCCCAGACAACCCTGAGACTACCACACACACACAGAGCTATCCCAGACAACCCTGAGACTACCACACACAGAGCTACCACACACAGAGCTATCCCAGACAACCCTGAGACTACCACACACAGAGCTACCACACACAGAGCTATCCCAGACAACCCTGAGACTACCACACACAGAGCTATCCCAGACAACCCTGAGACTACCACACACAGAGCTATCCCAGACAACCCTGAGACTACCACACACAGAGCTATCCCAGACAACCCTGAGACTACCACACACAGAGCTATCCCAGACAACCCTGAGACTACCACACACAGAGCTACCACACACAGAGCTATCCCAGACAACCCTGAGACTACCACACACAGATCTATCCCAGACAACCCTGAGACTACCACACACAGAGCTATCCCAGACAACCCCCACACACAGAGCTATCCCAGACAAGACTACCACACACAGAGCTATCCCAGACAACCCTGATGATACCACACACAGAGCTAGACAACCCTGAGACTACCACACACAGAGCTATCCCAGACAACCCTGATGATACCACACACAGAGCTATCCCAGACAACCCTGAGACTACACACACACACACAGAGCTATAATAACCCTGAGCTTTTATACCACACAGACTTACAGACACCCTGTGTGCACACAGAGCTATCCCGACAATGGGTGGTCCCAGACTACCACACTACCCTGACAACCCGTTACACACACAGAGCTATCCCAGCCAACCCTCTACCAACTGAGCTACAGAGGCTATCCCAGACAACCCTGATGATTCCACACACAGAGCTATCCCAGACAACCCTGATGATACCACACACAGAGCTATCCCAGACAACCCTGAGACTACCACACACAGAGCTATCACACACAGAGCTATCCCAGACAACCCTGAGACTACCACACACAGAGCTACCACACACAGAGCTATCCCAGACAACCCTGAGACTACCACACACAGAGCTACCACACACAGAGCTATCCCAGACAACCCTGAGACTACCACACACAGAGCTATCCCAGACAACCCTGATGATACCACACACAGAGCTATCCCAGACAACCCTGAGACTACCACACACAGCTATCCCAGACAACCCTGAGACTACCACACACAGAGCTACCACACACAGAGCTATCCCAGACAACCCCGAGACTACCACACACAGACCTACCACACACAGAGCTATCCCAGACAACCCTGAGACTACCACACACAGAGCTATCCCAGACAACCCTGAGACTACCACACACAGAGCTATCCCAGACAACCCTGAGACTACCACACACAGAGCTATCCCAGACAACCCTGAGACTACCACACACAGAGCTATCCCAGACAACCCTGAGACTACCACACACAGAGCTATCCCAGACAACCCTGAGACTACCACACACAGAGCTATCCCAGACAACCCTGAGACTACCACACACAGAGCTACCACACACAGAGCTATCCCAGACAACCCTGAGACTACCACACACAGAGCTATCCCAGACAACCCTGAGACTACCACACACAGAGCTATCCCAGACAACCCTGAGACTACCACACACAGAGCTATCCCAGACAACCCTGAGACTACCACACACAGAGCTATCCCAGACAACCCTGATGATACCACACACAGAGCTATCCAAGACAACCCTGAGACTACCACACACAGAGCTATCCCAGACAACCCTGAGACTACCACACACAGAGCTATCCCAGACAACCCTGAGACTACCACACACAGAGCTATCCCAAACAACCCTGAGACTACCAAGCACAGAGCTATCCCAGACAACCCTGAGACTACCACACACAGAGCTACCACACACAGAACTATCCCAGACAACCCTGAGACTACCACACACAGAGCTACCACACACAGAGCTATCCCAGACAACCCTGAGACTACCACACACAGAGCTACCACACACAGAGCTATCCCAGACAACCCTGAGACTACCACACACAGAGCTATCCCAGACAACCCTGAGACTACCACACACAGAGCTATCCCAGACAACCCTGAGACTACCACACACAGAGCTATCCCAGACAACCCTGAGACTACCACACACAGAGCTATCCCAGACAACCCTGAGACTACCACACACAGAGCTATCCCAGACAACCCTGAGACTACCACACACAGAGCTATCCCAGACAACCCTGAGACTACCACACACAGAGCTACCACACGCAGAGCTATCCCAGACAACCCTGAGACTACCACACACAGAGCTATCCCAGACAACCCTGAGACTACCACACACAGAGCTATCCCAGACAACCCTGAGACTACCACACACAGAGCTATCCCAGACAACCCTGAGACTACCACACACAGAGCTATCCCAGACAACCCTGATGCTACCACACACAGAGCTATCCCAGACAACCCTGAGACTACCACACACAGAGCTATCCCAGACAACCCTGAGACTACCACACACAGAGCTATCCCAGACAACCCTGAGACTACCACACACAGAGCTATCCCAAACAACCCTGAGACTACCAAGCACAGAGCTATCCCAGACAACCCTGAGACTACCACACACAGAGCTACCACACACAGAACTATCCCAGACAACCCTGAGACTACACACACACACAGAGCTACCACACACAGAGCTATCCCAGACAACCCTGAGACTACCACACACAGAGCTACCACACACAGAGCTATCCCAGACAACCCTGAGACTACCACACACAGAGCTATCCAAGACAACCCTGAGACTACCACACACAGAGCTATCCCAGACAACCCTGAGACTACCACACACAGAGCTATCCCAGACAACCCTGAGACTACCACACACAGAGCTATCCCAGACAACCCTAAGACTACCACACACAGAGCTATCCCAGACAACCCTGAGACTACCACACACAGAGCTACCACACACAGAGCTATCCCAGACAACCCTAAGACTACCACACACAGAGCTATCCCAGACAACCCTGAGACTACCACACACAGAGCTATCCCAAACAACCCTGAGACTACCAAGCACAGAGCTATCCCAGACAACCCTGAGACTACCACACACAGAGCTACCACACACAGAACTATCCCAGACAACCCTGAGACTACCACACACAGAGCTACCACACACAGAGCTATCCCAGACAACCCTGAGACTACCACACACAGAGCTACCACACACAGAGCTATCCCAGACAACGCTGAGACTACCACACACAGAGCTATCCCAGACAACCCTGAGACTACGGCCGAGAACAGGAACAAGTCCTGCTACGACCTCCGCAGAGTCATCAAAACAAGCAAAAGGACAATATTGGAATAATGTGGAATCATATTACACAGGTTCTGACGATTATGGATTACAGAGGAAGACCCAACCGTGATCTGACCAACAGTGACTGTCTACCAGACAAACTCAGTGCATTTTAAGCTTTCACATCAACAACATCGTCCCGGGTGTGAGGGCCGTCACCGACCCAGAGGATTGGGGGAGATCTCGCTGTCTGAAGCCGACGTGAGTAAGGTCTTTAATGAGGTCAACACCCACAAGGCCGTGGAGCCCCGACAGTATTTCAGGGCGCTTTCTCAGAGCATGTGCAGAAGAGCTGGCCGACGTATTCACAGTAATTTTCACCCTCTCCTTGTCCCAGTCTGTAATCCCCATATGTTTTAAAATGACCAACATCATTCATGTCCCTTCATGCCACAGTGACAACCGCCCGATATGACTCACATCTGTAATCAGGAAGTGCTTTGAGAGGCTGGTTAGGGCTCACATCAACTCCAGCATCCCAGACACCCTGAACCCACTCCCACCCACTCCGATTTGAACCCTGAACCCACTCCCACCCACTCCGATTTGAACCCTGAACCCACTCCCACCCACTCCGATTTACCAAACCATTTTCATTGTTCACCCATGACTGCGTGGCCACGCCTCCAACTCAATCATCAAGTGTGCTGACGGCACGACGGGGGTAGGCCTGATCACCGGTGATGATGAGACAACGACAGGGAGGAGGTCAGAGACAGTGTGGTGCCAGAACAACAACCTCGCCCTCAATGTCAGTAAGACAAAGGAGCTGATCGTTGACTCCAGGAAACGAGGACGTCCCCACCCTCATCGACGGGGCAGCAGGTCGGGAACTTCAAGTTCCTCGGTGTCCAAATCACTAAAGACTTAAAATGGTCCAAACACACGCGCACAGTCGTGATGCAGGCGTAGCAGCGCCTCTTCCCCCTCAGGAGGTTGAACAAATGTAGCATGTGCCCTCAAATCCTCAAAAAACTTCTACAGCTGAGAGCCTTTTGACTGGATGCATCACTGCCTGGTACGTGGTGGTATGGCACTAGCACCGCCCTGGATCGCATCACTGCCTGCTATGTGGTGGTATGGCACTAGCACCGCCCTGGATCGCATCACTGCCTGCTATGTGGTGGTATGGCACTAGCACCGCCCTGGATCGCATCACTGCCTGCTATGTGGTGGTATGGCACTAGCACCGCCCTGGATCGCATCACTGCCTGGTACGTGGTGGTATGGCACTAGCACCGCCCTGGATCGCATCACTGCCTGGTACGTGGTGGTATGGCACTAGCACCGCCCTGGATCGCATCACTGCCTGGTACGTGGTGGTATGGCACTAGCACCGCCCTGGATCGCATCACTGCCTGCTATGTGGTGGTATGGCACTAGCACCGCCCTGGATCGCATCACTGCCTGCTATGTGGTGGTATGGCACTAGCACAGCCCTGGATCGCATCACTGCCTGCTATGTGGTGGTATGGCACTAGCACCGCCCTGGATCGCATCACTGCCTGCTATGTGGTGGTATGGTACTAGCACCGCCCTGGATCGCATCACTGCCTGCTATGTGGTGGTATGGCACTAGCACCGCCCTGGATCGCATCACTGCCTGCTATGTGGTGGTATGGCACTAGCACCGCCCTGGATCGCATCACTGCCTGCTATGTGGTGGTATGGCACTAGCACCGCCCTGGATCGCATCACTGCCTGGTACGTGGTGGTATGGCACTAGCACCGCCCTGGATCGCATCACTGCCTGGTACGTGGTGGTATGGCACTAGCACCGCCCTGGATCGCATCACTGCCTGGTACGTGGTGGTATGGCACTAGCACCGCCCTGGATCGCATCACTGCCTGGTACGTGGTGGTATGGCACTACCACCGCCCTGGATCGCATCACTGCCTGCTATGTGGTGGTATGGCACTAGCACCGCCCTGGATCGCATCACTGCCTGGTACGTGGTGGTATGGCACTAGCACCGCCCTGGATCGCATGGCGCTACAGAAGGTGGTGCAGGGACGCCGGAACATCACTGGGTCCGAGCTCTCTGCTAACCCAAAACATATATACCTCCATCATTCCAGTATCCCTGTCTCATTGTAAAAATGGTGTATATAGTATGGTATTAACTGACCCTGTATATAGTATGGTATTAACTGACCCTGTATATAGTATGGTATTAACTGACCCTGTATATAGTATGGTATTAACTGACCCTGTATATACTATGGTACTAACTGACCCTGTATATAGTATGGTATTAACTGACCCTGTATATAGTATGGTACTAACTGACCCTGTATCTAGTATTAACTGACCCTGTATATAGTATGGTACTAACTGACCCTGTATCTAGTATTAACTGACCCTGTATATAGTATGGTATTAACTGACCCTGTATATAGTATGGTACTAACTGACCCTGTATATAGTATGGTAGTAACTGACCCTGTATATAGTATGGTATTAACTGACCCTGTATATAGTATGGTACTAACTGACCCTGTATATAGTATGGTATTAACTGACCCTGTATATAGTATGGTACTAACTGACCCTGTATATAGTATTAACTGACCCTGTATATAGTATGGTACTAACTGACCCTGTATATAGTATGGTACTAACTGACCCTGTATATAGTATTAACTGACCCTGTATATAGTATGGTATTAACTGACCCTGTATATAGTATGGTACTAACTGACCCTGTATATAGTATGGTACTAACTGACCCTGTATATAGTTTGGTACTAACTGACCCTGTTTATAGTATGGTATTAACTGACCCTGTATATAGTATGGTATTAACTGACCCTGTATATAGTATGGTACTAACTGACCCTGTATATAGTATGGTATTAACTGACCCTGTATATAGTATGGTATTAACTGACCCTGTATATAGTACTAACTGACCCTGTATATAGTATTGTACTAACTGACCCTGTATATAGTATGGTATTAACTGACCCTGTATATAGTATGGTATTAACTGACCCTGTATATAGTATGGTACTAACTGACCCTGTATATAGTATGGTACTAACTGACCCTGTATATAGTATGGTATTAACTGACCCTGTATATAGTATGGTACTAACTGACCCTGTATATAGTATGGTATTAACTGACCCTGTATATAGTATGGTATTAACTGACCCTGTATATAGTATGGTATTAACTGACCCTGTATATAGTATGGTATTAACTGACCCTGTATATATTATTAACTGACCCTGTATATAGTATGGTACTAACTGACCCTGTATATAGTATTAACTGACCCTGTATATAGTATGGTATTAACTGACCCTGTATATAGTATGGTATTAACTGACCCTGTATATAGTATGGTACTAACTGACCCTGTATATAGTATGGTATTAACTGACCCGGTATATAGTATGGTACTAACTGACCCTGTATATAGTACTAACTGACCCTGTATATAGTATGGTATTAACTGACCCTGTATATAGTATGGTACTAACTGACCCTGTATATAGTACTAACTGACCCTGTATATAGTATGGTATTAACTGACCCTGTATATAGTATGGTACTAACTGACCCTGTATATAGTATGGTATTAACTGACCCTGTATATAGTATGGTACTAACTGACCCTGTATATAGTATGGTATTAACTGACCCTGTATATAGTATGGTATTAACTGACCCTGTATATAGTATGGTACTAACTGACCCTGTATATAGTATGGTATTAACTGACCCTGTATATAGTACTAACTGACCCTATATATAGTATGGTACTAACTGACCCTGTATATAGTATGGTATTAACTGACCCTGTATATAGTATGGTATTAACTGACCCTGTATATAGTATGGTACTAACTGACCCTGTATATAGTATGGTACTAACTGACCCTGTATATAGTATGGTATTAACTGACCCTGTATATAGTATGGTACTAACTGACCCTGTATATAGTATGGTATTAACTGACCCTGTATATAGTATGGTATTAACTGACCCTGTATATAGTATGGTATTAACTGACCCTGTATATAGTATGGTATTAACTGACCCTGTATATATTATTAACTGACCCTGTATATAGTATGGTACTAACTGACCCTGTATATAGTACTAACTGACCCTGTATATAGTATGGTATTAACTGACCCTGTATATAGTATGGTACTAACTGACCCTGTATATAGTATGGTATTAACTGACCCTGTATATAGTATGGTATTAACTGACCCTGTATATAGTATTAACTGACCCTGTATATAGTATGGTATTAACTGACCCTGTATATAGTACTAACTGACCCTGTATATAGTATGGTATTAACTGACCCTGTATATAGTATGGTACTAACTGACCCTGTATATAGTACTAACTGACCCTGTATATAGTATGGTATTAACTGACCCTGTATATAGTATGGTACTAACTGACCCTGTATATAGTATGGTATTAACTGACCCTGTATATAGTATGGTACTAACTGACCCTGTATATAGTATGGTATTAACTGACCCTGTATATAGTATGGTACTAACTGACCCTGTATATAGTATGGTACTAACTGACCCTGTATATAGTATGGTACTAACTGACCCTGTATATAGTATGGTATTAACTGACCCTGTATATAGTATGGTACTAACTGACCCTGTATATAGTATGGTATTAACTGACCCTGTATATAGTATGGTATTAACTGACCCTGTATATAGTATGGTACTAACTGACCCTGTATATAGTATGGTATTAACTGACCCTGTATATAGTATGGTATTAACTGACCCTGTATATAGTATGGTATTAACTGACCCTGTATATATTATTAACTGACCCTGTATATAGTATGGTACTAACTGACCCTGTATATAGTATTAACTGACCCTGTATATAGTATGGTATTAACTGACCCTGTATATAGTATGGTATTAACTGACCCTGTATATAGTATGGTATTAACTGACCCTGTATATAGTATGGTATTAACTGACCCTGTATATATTATTAACTGACCCTGTATATAGTATGGTACTAACTGACCCTGTATATAGTATTAACTGACCCTGTATATAGTATGGTATTAACTGACCCTGTATATAGTATGGTATTAACTGACCCTGTATATAGTATGGTACTAACTGACCCTGTATATAGTACTAACTAACCCTGTATATAGTATTAACTGACCCTGTATATAGTATGGTATTAACTGACCCTGTATATAGTATGGTACTAACTGACCCTGTATATAGTACTAACTAACCCTGTATATAGTATGGTATTAACTGACCCTGTATATAGTATGGTACTAACTGACCCTGTATATAGTATGGTATTAACTGACCCTGTATATAGTATGGTACTAACAGCATTTACATTTACATTACATTTAAGTCATTTAGCAGACGCTCTTATCCAGAGCGACTTACAAATTGGTGCATTCACCTTATGACATCCAGTGGAACAGCCACTTTACAATAGTGCATCTAAATCTTTTAGGGGGGGGGGGTGAGAAGGATTACTTATCCTATCCTAGGTATTCCTTAAAGAGGTGGGGTTTCAGGTGTCTCCGGAAGGTGGTGATTGACTCCGCTGTCCTGGCGTCGTGAGGGAGTTTGTTCCACCATTGGGGGCCAGAGCAGCGAACAGTTTTGACTGGGCTGAGCGGGAACTGTACTTCCTCAGTGGTAGGGAGGCGAGCAGGCCAGAGGTGGATGAACGCAGTGCCCTTGTTTGGGTGTAGGGCCTGATCAGAGCCTGGAGGTACTGAGGTGCCGTTCCCCTCACAGCTCCGTAGGCAAGCACCATGGTCTTGTAGCGGATGCGAGCTTCAACTGGAAGCCAGTGGAGAGAGCGGAGGAGCGGGGTGACGTGAGAGAACTTGGGAAGGTTGAACACCAGACGGGCTGCGGCGTTCTGGATGAGTTGTAGGGGTTTAATTGCACAGGCAGGGAGCCCAGCCAACAGCGAGTTGCAGTAATCCAGACGGGAGATGACAAGTGCCTGGATTAGGACCTGCGCCGCTTCCTGTGTGAGGCAGGGTCATACTCTGCAGATGTTGTAGAGCATGAACCTACAGGAACGGGCCACCGCCTTGATGTTAGTTGAGAACGACAGGGTGTTGTCCAGGATCACGCCAAGGTTCTTAGCGCTCTGGGAGGAGGACACAATGGAGTTGTCAACCGTGATGGCGAGATCATGGAACGGGCAGTCCTTCCCGGGAGGAAGAGCTGCTCCGTCTTGCCGAGGTTCAGCTTGAGGTGGTGATCCGTCATCCACACTGATATGTCTGCCAGACATGCAGAGATGCGATTCGCCACCTGGTCATCAGAAGGGGGAAAGGAGAAGATTAATTGTGTATCGTCTGCATAGCAATGATAGGAGAGACCATGTGAGATTATGACAGAGCCAAGTGACTTGGTGTATAGCGAGAATAGGAGAGGGCCTAGAACAGAGCCCTGGGGACACCAGTGGTGAGAGCGCGTGGTGAGGAGACAGATCCTCGCCACGCCACCTGGTAGGAGCGACCTGTCAGGTAG
This sequence comes from Oncorhynchus keta, assembly GCF_023373465.1. Classification (NCBI taxonomy): domain Eukaryota; kingdom Metazoa; phylum Chordata; class Actinopteri; order Salmoniformes; family Salmonidae; genus Oncorhynchus; species Oncorhynchus keta. The sequence continues at coordinate 617,874 of NC_068454.1, read as the reverse complement.
GACGCAATCCAAGCGTGGGCCGCGCCGGAGATGCCCAACTCGGAGAGGGTGGAGAGGAGGATCTGATGGTTCACAGTATCGAAGGCAGCCGATAGGTCTAGAAGGATGAGAGCAGAGGAGAGAGAGTTAGCTTTAGCAGTGCGGAGCGCCTCCGTGATGCAGAGAAGAGCAGTCTCAGTTGAATGACTAGTCTTGAAACCTGACTGATTTGGATCAAGAAGGTCATTCTGAGAGAGATAGCGGTAGAGCTGGCCAAGGATGGCACGCTCAAGAGTTTTGGAGAAAAAAGAAAGAAGGGATACTGGTCTGTAGTTGTTGACATCGGAGGGATCGAGTGTAGGTTTTTTCAGAAGGGGTGCAACTCTCGCTCTCTTGAAGACGGACGTAGCCAGCGGTCAGGGATGAGTTGATGAGCGAGGTGAGGTAAGGGAGAAGGTCTCCGGAAATGGTCTGGAGAAGAGAGGAGGGGATAGGGTCAAGCGGGCAGGTTGTTGGGCGGCAGGCCGTCACAAGACGCGAGATTTCATCTGGAGAGAGAGGGGAGAAAGAGGTCAGAGCACAGGGTAGGGCAGTGTGAGCAGAACCAGCGGTGTCGTTTGACTTAGCAAACGAGGATCGGATGTCGTCGACCTTCTTTTCAAAATGGTTGACGAAGTCATCTGCAGAGAGAGAGGAGGGGGGGGGAGGAGGATTCAGGAGGGAGGAGAAGGTGGCAAAGAGCTTCCTAGGGTTAGAGGCAGATGCTTGGAATTTAGAGTGGTAGAAAGTGGCTTTAGCAGCAGAGACAGATGAGGAAAATGTAGAGAGGATGGAGTGAAAGGATGCCAGGTCCGCAGGGAGGCGAGTTTTCCTCCATTTCCGCTCGGCTGCCCGGAGCCCTGTTCTGTGAGCTCGCAATGAGTCGTCGAGCCACGGAGCGGGAGGGAGGACCGAGCCGGCCTGGAGGATAGGGGACATAGAGAGTCAAAGGATGCAGAAAGGGAGGAGAGGAGGGTTGAGGAGGCAGAATCAGGAGATAGGTTGGAGAAGGTTTGAGCAGAGGGAAGAGATGATAGGATGGAAGAGGAGAGAGTAGCGGGGGAGAGAGAGCGAAGGTTGGGACGGCGCGATACCATCCGAGTAGGGGCAGTGTGGGAAGTGTTGGATGAGAGCGAGAGGGAAAAGGATACAAGGTAGTGGTCGGAGACTTGGAGGGAGTTGCAATGAGGTTAGTGGAAGAACAGCATCTAGTAAAGATGAGGTCGAGCGTATTGCCTGCCTTGTGAGTAGGGGGAAGGTGAGAAGGTGAGGTCAAAAGAGGAGAGGAGTGGAAAGAAGGAGGCAGAGAGGAATGAGTCAAAGGTAGACGTGGGGAGGTTAAAGTCGCCCAGAACTGTGAGAGGTGAGCCGTCCTCAGGAAAGGAGCTTATCAAGGCATCAAGCTCATTGATGAACTCTCCGAGGGAACCTGGAGGGCGATAAATGATAAGGATGTTAAGCTTGAAAGGGCTGGTAACTGTGACAGCATGGACTTCAAAGGAGGCGATAGACAGATGGGTAAGGGGAGAAAGAGAGAATGACCACTTGGGAGAGATGAGGATCCCGGTGCCACCACCCCGCTGACCAGAAGCTCTCGGGGTGTGCGAGAACACATGGGCGGACGAGGAGAGAGCAGTAGGAGTAGCAGTGTTATCTGTGGTGATCCATGTTTCCGTCAGTGCCAAGAAGTCGAGGGACTGGAGGGAGGCATAGGCTTAGATGAACTCTGCCTTGTTGGCCGCAGATCGGCAGTTCCAGAGGCTACCGGAGACCTGGAACTCCACGTGGGTCGTGCGCACTGGGACCACCAGATTAGGGTGTCCGCGGCCACGCGGTGTGGAGCATTTGTATGGTCTGTGCAGAGAGGAGAGAACAGGGATAGACAGACACATAGTTGACAGGCTGCAGAAGAGGCTACGCTAATGCAAGGAGATTGGAATGACAAGTGGACTACACGTCTCGAATGTTCAGAAAGTTAAGCTTACGTAGCAAGAATCTTATTGACTAAAATGATTAAAATGATACAGTACTGCTGAAGTAGGCTAGCTGGCAGTGGCTGCGTTGTTGACACTACACTAATCAAGTCGTTCCGTTGAGTGTAATAGTTTCTACAGTGCAGCTATTCGGGGGCTAGCTGGCTAGCTAGCAGTGTTGATTACGTTACGTTGCGTTAAAAGAACGACAATAGCTGGCTAGCTAACCTAGAAAATCGCTCTAGACTACACAATTATCTTTGATACAAAGACGGCTATGTAGCTAGCTATGTAGCTAGCTACGATCAAGCAAATCAAACCGTTGTGCTGTAATGAAATGAAATGAAAATGTGATGCTACCTGTGGAGTGAAGCGGAATGCGACCGGGTTGTTGAGTGCAGAAGTTATATTCGGTAGACGTTGGCTAGCTGTTAGCTGTTAGCTGTTAGCTAGCTAGCAGTGTCTCCTACGTTAAGGACGACAAATAGCTGGCTAGCTAACCTCGGTAAATTAAGATAATCACTCTAAGACTACACACTCTAAACTACACAATTATCTTGGATACGAAGACAGCAAAGACAACTATGTAGCTAGCTAACACTACACTAATCAAGTCGTTCAGTTGAGTGTAATAGTTACTACAGTGCTGCTATTCGGTAGACGGTGGACGTTTGCTAGCTGGCTAGCTGCTGGGCAGTAGACTACGTTAGGACGACGAAATACGATAATTACGCAATTATCTTTGATACAAAGACGGCTATGTAGCTAGCTAAGAAGAAATTGCTAAGATTAGACAAATCAAACCGTTGTACTATAATGAAAAGTAATGAAAAGTAATACTACCTGCGGACCGAAGTGCGAATGCGACCGCTCGCTCCAACCCGGACTAGCATTCAGGCAGGTGTGGCTGACATATTCTCTAGATCGGTTTTCACACACACACACACACACACACACACACACACACACACACACACACACACACACACACACACACACACACACACACACACACACACACACACACACACAGACACACACACCTCTAGATCTGTTTACCTACACACACACAGACACACACACCTCTAGATCTGTTTACCTACACACACACAGACACACACACCTCTAGATCTGTTTACCTACACACACACAGACACACACACCTCTAGATCTGTTTTTGATTGATTGTCAATTGATTCCCATTCAAAATCCTATTTCCCTCAACCTTAACCCTAACCTTAACCCTAACCTTAACCCTAACCTTAATCCTAACCTTAACCCTAACCTTAACCCTAACCTTAACCCTAACCTTAACCCTAACCTTAATCCTAACCTTAACCCTAACCTTAATCCTAACCTTAATCATAACCTTAATCCTAGCCTTAACCCTAACCTTAATCCTAACCTTAACCCTAACCTTAACCCTAACCTTAATCCTAACCTTAATCCTAACCTTAATCCTAGCCTTAACCCTAACCTTAACCCTAACCTTAATCCTAACCTTAACCCTAACCTTAATCCTAACCTTAACCCTAACCTTAATCCTAACCTTAACTCTAACCTTAACCCTAACCTTAATCCTAACCTTAATCCTAACCTTAATCCTAACCTTAACCCTAACCTTAACCCTAACCTTAACCCTAGCCTTAACCCTAACCTTAACCCTAACCTTAACCCCTAACCCTAACACCTAACACCTAACCCTAACCCTAACCCCTAACCCAAAAATTGCCTTTTTACAAGTGAGGGCCAGCAAAAAGTCCTCTCTGAATTTGAGTTGTTTTAATGTTGTAGTAGTGTGGTAACATAGTAAAACACAGGCCACCACAGACTGCCAGCTGGCCCCGGTGTCATTGGATCCTAGTGAGGGTCATGTTGCTTTTGTCTGTGTTCAGTGGAGTAGGACATTCCTTCCTCTCCCGTTCTCCTCTTTCCCCCGGCCTGAACCCCCGAGACAGAACTGACAAAGGCTCACGCGTCTAGTTCTGGGTGGAAGAGATGGACATATGGTACATGAGCTGTGATTTGAATGCATAGAAATAGAATCATTGATGGAGTCATGTTCTATTTCTTCTGTTTCTATGAATTTAAATCCGATACGATAAAAAACGGACCTAGCTCTGGTGTAGTACACTGGGGGTTCAGGGTGCAACTCAATCAGCTCACACACACACACACACACACACACACACACACACACACACACACACACACACACACACACACACACACACACACACACACACACACACACACACACACACACACACACACACACACACACACTTTTCTCATTTAAAAGTGAAAAAAATGGGGACATCAGAATGAAAAAAACAAATTTTTCCAGCAGGACCTGTCTCATTGACCCTGTCTCTCTCCTGTGCCCTGTCTCATTGACCCTGTCTCTCTCCTGTGCCCTGTCTCATTGACCCTGTCTCTCTCCTGTGCCCTGTCTCATTGACCCTGTCTCTCTCCTGTGCCCTGTCTCATTGACCCTGTCTCTCTCCTGTGCCCAGGTGTTCCATGCCAACACAGACTCGACCGAGGTGGTTCTGAACCGGATCCCCCTGCCTGTTCTGGCCCGCTTTGTACGCGTCAGACCCCAGACCTGGAAGACAGGCATCGCCCTGCGCTTGGAGCTCTACGGGTGTCAGATCACCGGTAAGAAACAGCCTGTTCTATTCTATCCAAGCTGTGAGACTGTATGGGAGGTCCCATCTAATACTGTATTATATGGTAAGTCCCATCTAAGACTCTATTCTATGGTAAGTCCCATCTAATACTGTATGGTAGGTCCCATCTAATACTGTATTATATGGTAAGTCCCATCTAAGACTCTATTCTATGGTAGGTCCCATCTAATACTGTATGGTAGGTCCCACCTAATATGGTAAGTCCCATCTAATACTCTATTCTATGGTAGGTCCCATCTAATACTGTATGGTAGGTCCCATCTAATACTCTATTATATGGTAGGTCCCATCTAAGACTGTATGGTAGGTCCCATCTAAGACTCTATCTAAGACTGTATGGTAAGTCCCATCTAAGACTGTATGGTAGGTCCCATCTAAGACTGTATGGTAGGTCCCATCTAAGACTGTATGGTAGGTCCCATCTAAGACTCTATTCTATGGTAAGTCCCATCTAAGACTGTATGGTAGGTCCCATCTAAGACTCTATTCTATGGTAAGTCCCATCTAAGACTGTATGGTAGGTCCCATCTCAGACTCTATTCTATGGTAAGTCCCATCTAAGACTGTATGGTAGGTCCCATCTAAGACTGTATGGTAAGTCCCATCTAAGACTCTATTCTATGGTAAGTCCCATCTAAGACTGTATGGTAGGTCCCATCTAAGACTCTATTCTATGGTAAGTCCCATCTAAGACTGTATGGTAGGTCCCATCTAAGACTCTATTCTATGGTAAGTCCCATCTAAGACTGTATGGTAGGTCCCATCTAAGACTGTATGGTAGGTCCCATCTAATACTCTATTCTATGGTAAGTCCCATCTAAGACTGTATGGTAGGTCCCATCTAATACTCTATCATATGGTAGGTCCCATCTAATACTGTATGGTAGGTCCCGTCTAAGACTCTATTTTATGGTAAATCCCATCTAAGACTGTATGGTAAGTCCCATCTAAGACTGTATGGTAGGTCCCATCTAATACTCTATCATATGGTAAGTCCCATCTAAGACTGTATGGTAGGTCCCATCTAAGACTCTATTGTATGGTAAGTCCCATCTAAGACTGTATGGTAGGTCCCATCTAAGACTCTATTCTATGGTAAGTCCCATCTAAGACTGTATGGTAGGTCCCATCTAAGACTGTATGGTAGGTCCCATCTAAGACTGTATGGTAGGTCCCATCTAATACTCTATTCTATGGTAAGTCCCATCTAAGACTGTATGGTAGGTCCCATCTAATACTCTATCATATGGTAGGTCCCATCTAAGACTGTATGGTAGGTCCCATCTAAGACTGTATGGTAGGTCCCATCTAATACTCTATCATATGGTAGGTCCCATCTAAGACTGTATGGTAGGTCCCATCTAAGACTCTATCTAAGACTGTATGGTAAGTCCCATCTAAGACTGTATGGTAGGTCCCATCTAAGACTCTATTGTATGGTAAGTCCCATCTAAGACTGTATGGTAGGTCCCATCTAAGACTGTATGGTAGGTCCCATCTAAGACTGTATGGTAGGTCCCATCTAAGACTGTATGGTAGGTCCCATCTAAGACTGTATGGTAGGTCCCATCTAAGACTGTATGGTAGGTCCCATCTAAGACTGTATGGTAGGTCCCATCTAATACTCTATTCTATGGTAAGTCCCATCTAAGACTGTATGGTAGGTCCCATCTAAGACTCTATTGTATGGTAAGTCCCATCTAAGACTGTATGGTAGGTCCCGTCTAAGACTCTATTTTATGGTAAATCCCATCTAAGACTCTATTTTATAGTAAATCCCATCTAAGACTCTATTCTATGGGAAGTCCCATCTAAGACTCTATTTTACCCTCCCTGGATTACTTCTCCCTGGATGACGATCTCCAGGATGGCGTAGAAGAGATACCAGCCCGCGTAGAAGAGATACCAGCCCGCGTAGAAGAGATACCAGCCCGCGTAGAAGATATATCAGCCCGCGTAGAAGATACACCAGCCCGCGTAGAAATACCAGCCCGCGTAGAACATATACCAGCCCGCGTAGAAGAGATACCAGCCCGCGTAGAAGAGATACCAGCCCGTGTAGAAGATATACCAGCACGCGTAGAAGATATACAGCCCACGTTGAAGAGATACCAGCCCGCGTAGAGATACCAGCCCGTGTAGAAGATATACCAGCCCGCGTAGAAGAGACACCAGCCCGCGTAGAAGAGATACCAGCCCGCGTAGAAGAGATACCAGCCCACGTAGAGATACCAGCCCACGTAGGAGATATACCAGCCCGCGTAGAAGAGATACCAGCCCGCGTAGAAGAAATACCAGCCCGCGTAGAGATACCAGCCCACGTAGAAGAGATACCAGACCGTGTAGAAGATATACCAGCCCGCGTAGAGATACCAGCCCGCGTAGAAGATATACCAGCCCGCGTAGAAGAGATACCAGCCCGCGTAGAAGAGATACCAGCCCGCGTAGAAGAGATACCAGCCCGCGTAGAAGAGATACCAGCCCGCGTAGAAGAGATACCAGCCCGCGTAGAAGAGATACCAGCCCGCGTAGAAGAGATACCAGCCCGCGTAGAAGAGATACCAGCCCGCGTAGAAGAGATACCAGCCCGCGTAGAATAGATACCAGCCCGTGTAGAAGAGATACCAGCCTGCGTAGAGATACCAGCCCACGTAGAAGATATACCAGCCCGCATAGAATAAATACCAGCCCGCGTAGAAGAGATACCAGCCCGTGTAGAATAGATACCAGCCCGCGTAGAATAGATACCAGCCCGCGTAGAAGATATACCAGCCCGCGTAGAAGAAATACCAGCCCGCGTAGAAGAGATACCAACCCACGTAGAAGAGATACCAGCCCGCGTAGAAGAAATACCAGCCCGCGTAGAGATACCAGCCCACGTAGAAGAGATACCAGACCGTGTAGAAGATATACCAGCCCGCATAGAGATACCAGCCCGCGTAGAAGATATACCAGCCCGCATAGAAGAAATACCAGCCCACGTAGAAGAAATACCAGCCCGCGTAGAAGAGATACCAGCCCGCGTAGAAGAGATACCAGCCCGCGTAGAAGATATACCAGCCCGCGTAGAGATACCAGCCCGCGTAGAAGATATACCAGCCCGCGTAGAAGAAATACCAGCCCGCGTAGAAGAGATACCAGCCCGCGTAGAAGATATACCAGCCCGCGTAGAAGAAATACCAGCCCGCGTAGAAGAGATACCAGCCCGCGTAGAAGAGATACCAGCCCGCGTAGAAGAGATACCAGCCCGCGTAGAAGAGATACCAGCCCGCGTAGAGATACCAGCCCGCGTAGAAGATATACCAGCCCGCGTAGAAGAAATACCAGCCCGCGTAGAAGAGATACCAGCCCGCGTAGAATAGATACCAGCCCGCGTAGAATAGATACCAGCCTGCGTAGAATAGATACCAGCCCGCGTAGAAGATATACTAGGTCGGAACCGTCCAGAGTAGTGATGCTAAACGGGCGGGAGGGTGCGAGCAGCAGTGTGCTTACAGCTGTATTCCGTTGCTTTTATTTATCCTGAAAAACTCCCCAGTCCTTAATGATTACAAGCATAGCCATAACATGATGCAGCCACCAACCACCATGCTTTAAAATATGGAGAGTGGTACTCAGTGATGTGTTGGATTTGTCCCAAACTCTTTCTATTCGGGACATGAAGTACATTTCTTTGCCACATTCTTTCCAGTTTACCTTTAGTGCCTTGCTGCAAACAGGATGCATGTTTTGGAATATTTGTATTCTGTACAGACTTCCTTTCTAATTTAGGTTAGTATTGTGGAGTAACTAAAATCTTGTTGATCCATCCTCAGTTGTCTCCTATCACAGCCATTGAACTGCTTTAAAATCACCTTTGGCGTCATGGTGGAATCCCTGATCAGTTTCCTTCCTCTCCAGGAACATCTACTAATCAGGGCCCTACTTTGTGAGGCATTGAAAAATCTCCCTGATCTTTGTGGTAGAATCTGTGCTTGAAAATTGTATGTGTGTTTATTATGGATCCCCATTAGTTCCTGTCAAGGCAGCAGCTACTCTTCCTGGGGTTTATTATGGATCCCCATTAGTTATTGCCAAGGCAGCAGCTACTCTTCCTGTGATTTATTATGGATCCCCATTAGTTCCTGCCAAGGCAGCAGCTACTCTTCCTGGGGTGTATTATGGATCCCAATTAGTTCCTGTCAAGGCAGCAGCTACTCTTCCTGGGGTTTATTATGGATCCCCATTAGTTCCTGTCAAGGCAGCAGCTACTCTTCCTGGGGTTTATTATGGATCCCCATTAGTTCCTGCCAAGGCAGCAGCTACTCTTCCTGGGTGTATTATGGATCCCAATTAGTTCCTGTCAAGGCAGCAGCTACTCTTCCTGGGGTTTATTATGGATCCCCGTTAGTTCCTGCCAAGGCAGCAGCTACTCTTCCTGGGGTTTATTATGGATCCCCATTTGTTCCTGCCAAGGCAGCAGCTACTCTTCCTGTGATTTATTATGGATCCCAATTAGTTCCTGTCAAGGCAGCAGCTACTCTTCCTGGGGTTTATTATGGATCCCCATTAGTTCCTGCCAAGGCAGCAGCTAGTCTTCCTGGGGTTTATTAAGGATCCCCATTAGTTCCTGCCAAGGCAGCAGCTACTCTTCCTGGGGTTTATTATGGATCCCCATTAGTTCCTGCCAAGGCAGCAGCTACTCTTCCTGGGGTTTATTAAGGATCCCCATTAGTTCCTGCCAAGGCAGCAGCTAGTCTTCCTGAGGTTTATTAAGGATCCCCATTAGTTCCTGCCACGGCAGCAGCTACTCTTCCTGGGGTTTATTATGGATCCCCATTAGTTCCTGCCATGGCAGCAGCTACTCTTCCTGGGATTTATTATGGATCCCCATTAGTTCCTGCCAAGGCAGCAGCTACTCTTCCTGGGGTTTATTATGGATCCCCATTAGTTCCAGCTACTCTTCCTGGGGTTTATTATGGATCCCCATTAGTTCCTGCCAAGGCAGCAGCTACTCTTCCTGGGGTTTATTATGGATCCCCATTAGTTCCTGCCACGGCAGCAGCTACTCTTCCTGGGGTTTATTATGGATCCCCATTAGTTCCTGCCAAGGCAGCAGCTACTCTTCCGTGGTTCCGTCAGAATTAAGGCACTTATACAAATTCACTACACACCTGAGGGACCGTACAGATAATTGTATGTGTGAGGTACAGAGATGAGGTAGTTATTCAAAAATCATGTTATTAAATAATGTTGTTGAACACGGAATGAGTCCATGCAACTTATTATACGATTTGATTGGGCACATTTAATACTCCTGAACTTATTTAGGTCTAATTATTTAAAATAAATTCCATTTGACATTGTGGGGTATTGTGTGTGTAATTTAATACATTTTTAGTTCAGGCTGTGTCACGTTTGTTTGTGTAGACGGACCAAGATACAGCGTATTTCGAGTTCCACATAATATTTCACAGTGAAACTTCAGCAAAACAAACAGTAAACAAACAAACAAACGTAAATAGTAATTATTTTTTTCTCTCCATTTTGTCTGTCATAGTTGAAGTGTACCTATGATGAAAATTACAGGCCTCTCTCATCTTTTTAAGTGGGAGAACGTGCAAAATTGGTGGATGACTAAATACTTTTTTGCCCCACTGTATGTTTCCTATACACTAACTCAACACAATATCCCATAACACACAGGTGGAAAAATTATACTTAAGTATGATCCCCAATTAGAGACAACGATAGCCAGCTGCCTCTAATTGGGAATCATACTAAAACACCAACATAGAAAAACACGCTAGAACCCCACATAGAAAATATAAACTAGACTAACCCCCCTGGTCACGCCCTGACCTACTCTACCATAGAAAATATAAACTAGACTAACCCCTAGTCATGCCCTGACCTACTCTACCATAGAAAATATAAACTAGACTAACCCCCCTGGTCACGCCCTGACCTACTCTACCATAGAAAATATAAACTAGACTAACCCCCTAGTCACGTCCTGACCTACTCTACCATAGAAAATATAAACTAGACTAACCCCCCTGGTCACGCCCTGACCTACTCTACCATAGAAAATATAAACTAGACTAACCCCTAGTCATGCCCTGACCTACTCTACCATAGAAAATATAAACTAGACTAACCCCCCTGGTCACGCCCTGACCTACTCTACCATAGAAAATATAAACTAGACTAACCCCCTAGTCACATTTACATTACATTTACATTTAAGTCATTTAGCAGACGCTCTTATCCAGAGCGACTTACAAATTGGTGCATTCACCTTATGACATCCAGTAGAACAGTCACTTTACAATAGTGCATCTAAATCTTAAAGGGGTGGGGGGTGAGAAGGATTACTTATCCTATCCTAGGTATTCCTTAAAGAGGTGGGGTTTCAGGTGTCTCCGGAAGGTGTCTCACGCCCTGACCTACTCTACCATAGAAAATATAAACTAGACTAACCCCCTAGTCACGTCCTGACCTACTCTACCATAGAAAATATAAACTAGACTAACCCCTAGGCATGCCCTGACCTACTCTACCATAGAAAATATAAACTGGACTAACCCCTAGTCATGCCCTGACCTTCTCTACCGTAGAAAATAAAGGCTTTCTATGGTCAGGATGTGACAGGCTGTAACAACAAAATGTGGAAAATGTTATTTCTGAAAGTACTGTAGCCAATAGGCAGAGGGTAGCATATATTTGATTCTCTGTAATAGTAATGCTTTGGGAATAATGATGAACTTTGTAATGTGGTTTCTCGCACCAAACAGAAAACAACACAACAACATTTTCAGACACCTCGTTGTTTGAAGGGCAAGTGGATAAACACATTAATGTCAAACAGCTGCCTGTTTTTTTTTTCTTCAAAAGAATGTAGGGCTTCGTTGGCTGCTACTGTAGGCTGAATGATAGTATTTCCATGTTGAAATATTATGGGATGCCTTTTCTCCATTGTTTTTGATGGTAGGCCACTCTGGTAGGCCCTACATTATGATCAAATAGCCACAGTAGCCTACTTGACCACTGTTAAAACTGTAACTTAAAGCAGGTACAGCCTCAGTGTTCACAGTAAACCTGTAACTTAAAGTGGGTACAGCCTCAGTGTTCACAGTAAAACTGTAACTTAAAGTAGGTACAGCCTCAGTGTTCACAGTAAAACTGTAACTTAAAGTAGGTACAGCCTCAGTGTTCACAGTAAAACTGTAACTTAAAGCGGGTACAGCCTCAGTGTTCACAGTAAAACTGTAACTTAAAGTGGGTACAGCCTCAGTGTTCACAGTAAAACTGTAACTTAAAGCGGGTACAGCCTCAGTGTTCACAGTAAACACATGCTGGAAGATCAACAGAATTCTCACAGCGTTCAAGTTTGCACTCAGCAGACTTAACATTTTTAAGAGGTAACATTGCCACTCTATTCCTGACTCAGATCGAATCTGTCAGTTTGACTCCTATTATCTCACCCCCATTATCTCCCCTCCACCCCCTCCACTCTCCCCCACTCTCCCCCCACTATCCCCCCCACTACTTCCCACTACCTCTGCCTCCCACGACCTGGTTCGATGCCGGGCTGTATCAGAACCAGCCGTGGTCGGGAGTCCTACAGGGTGGCGTCTGGGTTAGAGGAGGGTTTAGCTTGAATAGTCCTACAGGGTGGGGTCTGGGTTAGGGGAGGGTTTAGCCTGAATAGTCCTACAGGGTCTGGGTTAGGGGAGGGTTTAACCTGAATAGTCCTACAGCGTCCGGGTTAGGGGAGGGTTTAGCCTGAATAGTCCTACAGGGTGGGGTCCGGGTTAGGGGAGGGTTTAGCCTGAATAGTCCTACAGGGTGGGGTCCGGGTTAGAGGAGGGTTTAGCCTGAATAGTCCTACAGGGTGGGGTCCGGGTTAGAGGAGGGTTTAGCCTGAATAGTCCTACAGGGTGGCGTCCGGGTTAGAGGAGGGTTTAGCCTGAATAGTCCTACAGGGTCCGGGTTAGAGGAGGGTTTAGCCTGAATAGTCCGACAGGGTGGCGTCTGGGTTAGAGGAGGGTTTAGCCTGAATAGTCCTACAGGGTCTGGGTTAGAGGAGGGTTTAGCCTGAATAGTCCTACAGGGTCTGGGTTAGAGGAGGGTTTAGCCTGAATAGTCCTACAGGGTCTGGGTTAGAGGAGGGTTTAGCCTGAATAGACCTACAGGGTGGGGTCTGGGTTAGGGGAGGGTTTAGCCTGAATAGTCCTACAGGGTGGGGTCTGGGTTAGAGGAGGGTTTAGCCTGAATAGTCCTACAGGGTCTGGGTTAGAGGAGGGTTTAACCTGCAGAGTCCTACAGGGTCTGGGTTAGAGGAGGGTTTAGCCTGAATAGTCCTACAGGGTCTGGGTTAGAGGAGGGTTTAGCTTGAATAGTCCTACAGGGTGGCGTCTGGGTTAGAGGAGGGTTTAGCCTGAATAGTCCTACAGGGTCTGGGTTAGAGGAGGGTTTAGCCTGAATAGTCCTACAGGGTCTGGGTTAGAGGAGGGTTTAGCCTGAATAGTCCTACAGGGTCTGGGTTAGAGGAGGGTTTAGCCTGAATAGTCCTACAGGGTCTGGGTTAGAGGAGGGTTTAGCCTGAATAGTCCTACAGGGTCTGGGTTAGAGGAGGGTTTAGCCTGAATAGTCCTACAGCGTCCGGGTTAGAGGAGGGTTTAGCTTGAATAGTCCGACAGGGTGGCGTCTGGGTTAGAGGAGGGTTTAGCCTGAATAGTCCTACAGGGTCTGGGTTAGAGGAGGGTTTAGCCTGAATAGACCTACAGGGTGGGGTCCGGGTTAGGGGAGGGTTTAGCCTGAATAGTCCTACAGGGTGGGGTCTGGGTTAGAGGAGGGTTTAGCCTGAATAGTCCTACAGGGTGGGGTCCAGGTTAGGGGAGGGTTTAGCCTGAATAGTCCTACAGGGTGGGGTCCGGGTTAGGGGAGGGTTTAGCCTGAATATGCTTTAATAGTATAGCATAATATAAAAGGCGGTCATTGTAAAATAAGAATTTGTTTATAACTGACTTGCTTATTTAAAAAAAAAAAAAATTTTTTTTTAAAAAGGTCAAATAAATAAAATACATAATAAATCTCCCCGCTCATCTTTCCCAACATTTTCTCTTCAATAAAAGGCTAAAGCAACAGGAACAGCCCGGTTGAAGTGTGAGTACCCCGTTGAATCTTAGTTTGATCACAGGTAAGCCCAAATCTAAACACAATCTATTGGCTTTTTGTGACCCAGCGTTCTGACAGAGAGACAGACCAGACATATAATGATGTGTAATTCCATCCAGCCGTCTGTTTGCCTGTCTCCACCTCTCATCGCCATATCATCAGAGCTGTGGCGCTAAAGAGCTAGCTGGCTGTAATTAGATTTGTCTATTTATAGTGCCACAGTGATTAGCTGGGGGTGTAATTCTGTTTGCCCCCCCCACACACACACATCACATGAAAGGAGATTGGCTGTTTAGCTCAGATGCTGCCAGCCCCAACGTCTCACGCACGCACACACACACACACACACTCACACACACACACACACACACACACACACACACACACACACACACACACACACACACACACACACACACACACACACACACACACACACACACACACACACACACACACACACACACACACACACACACACACACACACACTCACACACCATCAAACTCCATCAACATTCTATTAGCCTGCTATCTGCTGCCATTTGTTTAGACACTGAGAAGGACAGATGTGCTTTTAGTGACAGGAAGCTCTCTCCGGGCTTGACACAAATGGCACAAACACGATGCTGGTGTCTATATTAGATATTAGTGTCCCTGGGCCTGCCTGGCTGGCTGCACTCCGAGCGAAACGAGACATTGGCCAACCTCTCTGTCTCTCTCTCTCTCTCTCTCTCTCTCTCTCTCTCTCTCTCTCTCTCTCTCTCTCTCTCTCTCTCTCTCTCTCTCTCTCTCTCTCTCTCTCTCTCTCTCTCTCTCTCTGTCTCTCTGTCTCTCTGTCTCTCTCCGTCTCTCCCTCTGTCTCTCTCTCTCTCTCTCCGTCTCTCGTCCTCTCTGTCCCTCCCTTCATTTTGTGGGCATTTTGTGGGCAGTGAGCACATAGCCTGTCTTCTCTTGAGAGCCATGTCTGCCTACGGCGGCCTTTCTCAATAGCAAGGCTATGCTCACTGAGTCTGTATATAGTCAAAGCTTTCCTTAAGTTTGGGTCAGTCACAGTGGTCAGGTATTCTGCCACTGTGTACTCTCGTTTACGGCCGCTAACAAGAACTGCCCCCCGTCTCCGTGGCCAACGTGAGTAAAACATTTAAACGTGTTAACCCTCGCAAGGCTGCCAGCCCAGGCGGCAGCGTAGCCTAGTGGTTAGAGCGTTGGACTAACCGGAGGGCTGACAAGGTACAAATCTGTCGTTCTGCCACTGTTCCCAGGCCGTCATTGAAAATAAGAATCTTTACTGACTTGCCTGGTTAAATAAAGGTAAAATTAAAATAAATAAATCCCTGACCACCTGGCATGCTTCAAGAGGACCACCATTGTTCCTGTTCCCAAGAAAACAAAGGTAACTGAGCTAAACGACTATCGCCCCGTAGCAGTCACCTCTGTCATCATGAAGTGCTTTGAGAGACTAGTCAAGGATCATATCACCTCCAACTTACCTGCCACCCGTTGATCCACTTCAGTTTGCATACCGCCCCAACTGCTCTGTCCCATCTGGACAAGAGGAATGCCTATTTGGAGCTCAGCATTCAACACCATTGTACCCTCCAAGCTCATGATCAAACTGGTGGCCCTGGGTCTCGACCCCGCCCTGTGTAATTGGGTCCTGAACTTTCTGACGGGCCGCCCCCATGTGGTGAAGGTAGGAAACAACACCTCCACTTCGCTGATCCTCAACACTGGGACCCCACAAGGGTGTGTGCTCAGCCCTCTCCCGTACTCCCTGTTCACCCATGTACATGGCCATGCACACCTCCAACTCAATCATCAAGTTTGCAGATGACACAACAGTAGTGGACCTGATTACCAACAATGACGAGACGGCCTACAGGGAGGAGGTGAGGGCCCTCGGAGTGTGATGAAGAAGACGCAGCAACCTCAGGAGGCTGAAGAAATTTGGCTTGTCACCCAAAACCCTGACCAACTTTTACAGATGCACAATCGAGAGCATCCTGTCAGGCTGTATCACCGCCTGGTACGGCAACTGCTCCGCCCATAACCGCAAGGCTCTCCAGAGGGTAGTGAGGACTGCACAACGCATCACCGGGGGAAAACTACCTGCCCTCCAGGACACCTACACCACCCGATGTCACAGGAAGGCCATAAAGATCATCAAGGACAACAACCACCCGAGCCACTGCCTGTTCACTCCACTATCATCCAGAAGGCGAGGTCAGTACAGGTGCATCAAAGCTGGGACCGAGAGACTGAAAAACAGCTTCTATCTGAAGGCCATCAGACTGTTAAACAGCCACCACTAACATTGAGAGGCTGCAGCCAACACACAGACTTGAAATCACTTTAATAAATAGGTTACTGTCACTTTAATAATGTTTACATATCTCCTGTGTGTATGACAAATACAAATTAATTTGCTTTGAATAGCATTCTAGTTTTTTGTTAATTCTTTCCAATGTGTCAAGTAATTATCTTTTTGTTTTCTCATTATTTGGTTGGGTCTAATTGGGTTGCTGTCCTGGGGCTCTGTGGGGTGTGTTTGTGTTGGTGAACAGAGCCCCAGGACCAGCTTGCTTAGCTGATATCGGCCTAATTCTGCTCTGCATTATTTGGTGTTTTACGTTCTACACAGAGGATTTTTTTGCAGAATTCTTTATGCAGAGTCTCAATTTCTTGTTTGTCCCATTTAATGAATTATTGGTCAGTGAGCCCAGACATCACAACCATGAAGGGCAATGGGTTCTCTCTGTCTCTCTCTCTCTCTGTCTCTCTATCTCTGTCTCTCTCTCTGTCTCTCTCTCTCTCTCTGTCTCTCTCTCTGTCTCTGTCTCTCTGTCTCTCTCTCTCTGTCTCTCTCTCTCTCTGTTTCTCGGTCTCTGTTTCTCTCTCTCTGTCTCTCTCTCTGTCTCTCTCTCTCTCTGTCTCTCTCTCTCTCTCTGTCTCTCTCTCTCTCTCTCTCTCTCTCTCTCTCTCTCTCTCTCTCTCTCTGTCTCTCTCTCTCTGTCTCTCTATCTCTGTCTCTCTCTCTGTCTCTCTCTCTCTCTCTGTTTCTCTGTCTCTCTCTCTGTCTCTCTCTCTCTCTCTCTCTCTCTCTCTCTCTCTCTCTCTCTCTCTCTCTCTGTCTCTCTCTCTCTGTCTCTGTCTCTCTATCTCTGTCTCTCTCTCTCTCTGTTTCTCTGTCTCTCTCTCTGTCTGTCTCTCTCTCTCTCTCTCTCTCTCTCTGTCTCTCTATCTCTGTCTCTCTCTCTCTGTCTCTCTCTCTGTCTCTCTCTCTCTCTGTTTCTCAGTCTCTCTTTCTCTCTCTCTGTCTCTCTCTCTCTCTCTCTCTCTCTCTCTCTCTCTCTCTCTCTCTCTCTCTCTCTGTCTCTCTCTCTCTGTCTCTCTATCTCTGTCTCTCCGTCTGTCTGTCTGTCTGTCTGTCTGTCTGTCTGTCTGTCTGTCTGTCTGTCTGTCTCTGACTCCTCTATATCTTTCTCTCCTTTCTTCATCCCTCCATGTCTGGCATATCTAGCTTTTCCATATTTCTTTTTAATTTTCACACTTTTACGAGGAAGGGAAAAGCTCTTTGTTCACCCAGCAGTAGTACAGAGCACTGTGGGAGTGTGTGGGATCTGATCTGCTCTCTCACTCTCCTTTAGGTAAAGGGCAAATCTCTTTTCCTTCCATCTCCCACTGTTTCTGTTCATCTGGTCTGTTCTCTACCTAGCTAGTATCCTGCAGTCAAAATGTCTCCCACTAACTTCTCTTAAAGATCCCCCCACACACACACACACAGATAATAGTAATAAAGTCACTTGGACGTGCCTTTTTAGGGCACTAATTCTGACCGCAGCCCTATGAGCCCTGGTGGAAAGAAGTGCACTAGGCAGAGGGTACCATTTGAGACTCAAAAGGCTGTTTCATTATTTACTGTTTGTAGTCGAGACATGAAACATTGATTTCACTTTCCTTGAAATGTCCTTGTCAATCTTCTTCAATCTCTCTCGTCTTTCTCTCTCCTCCCCGTTCCTCGTTTCTGTTTCCCTCCCCTCCCTACCCCCGTTAACCTCCCCACCAAGTACACAATATACTGCTGTATATAATATAATATAATATAATATAATATAATATATATTAATATATAATATCAACTAAGTTGACTGACTTTGTACTTTTTATGTTTTTATTCTCAGTCATGTATTTTATTATTATTATATTATCATGTATTGCTGTACTCTATGGGCCGGTTTCTGGGATTAAGTCAGGATACTCCATTGTCTCCATTGGACTAAACTTAATCTGTGTCTGTGAAACTGACCCTGAATATATTTTTAAATGAATAAATAGAATTCTCCCTTCCAGACGCTCCATGTTCTGAGATGCAGGGGATGTTGTCCGGCCTGCTGCCCGACTCCCAGATCACAGCGTCGTCCATGAGGGATATCCACGGCTCCATGGGGACGGCCAGGCTGGTAGCCAGCAGGTCAGGATGGTTCCCCAGCCCCACACAGCCTCTGGCCGGGGAGGAGTGGCTGCAGGTAAACAACGTGACCTTTTCACACCAAGAAACACTGTTTGTGTCTAAAAAAAACATTTCTAGAAATAATTCTTCTTCTGCAGGTTTTTAGCTCATGTTTGAAAACTTAAATTCAAATACAATTGTATTTGTCACCTGAATACTTGAATACAACAGGTGTAGTAGACCTTACAGTGAAATGCTGAATACACCAGGTGTAGTAGACCTTACAGTGAAATGCTGAATACACCAGGTGTAGTAGACCTTACAGTGAAATGCTGAATACAACAGGTGTAGTAGACCTTACAGTGAAATGCTGAATACAACAGGTGTCGTAGACCTCACAGTGAAATGCTGAATACACCAGGTGTCGTAGACCTCACAGTGAAATGCTGAATACAACAGGTGTAGTAGACCTCACAGTGAAATGCTGAATACAACAGGTGTAGTAGACCTTACAGTGAAATGCTGAATACAACAGGTGTAGTAGACCTTACAGGGAAATGCTGAATACAACAGGTGTCGTAGACCTCACAGTGAAATGCTGAATACAACAGGTGTGGTAGACCTTACAGTGAAATGTTGAATACAACAGGTGTAGTAGACCTCACAGTGACATGCTGAATACAACAGGTGTGGTAGACCTTACAGTGAAATGTTGAATACAACAGGTGTAGTAGACCTCACAGTGACATGCTGAATACAACAGGACCTCACAGTGACATGCTGAATACAACAGGTGTAGTAGACCTCACAGTGAAATGCTGAATACAACAGGTGTAGTAGACCTTACAGTGAAATGCTGAATACAACAGGTGTAGTAGACCTTACAGTGAAATGCTGAATACAACAGGTGTAGTAGACCTTACAGTGAAATGCTGAATACAACAGGTGTAGTAGACCTCACAGTGAAATGCTAGACCTCACAGTGAAATGCTGAATACACCAGGTGTAGTAGACCTTACAGTGAAATGCTGAATACAACAGGTGTAGTAGACCTTACAGTGAAATGCTGAATACAACAGGTGTCGTAGACCTCACAGTGAAATGCTGAATACACCAGGTGCCTTCTGTCTGTTTACCTCTGTCACTGTAAAGTGTGTTTTGCGATTTTAAATCACTTCATCTTTCCGTCGGTTTGTTTTGATCCAGGTGGACTTGGGGGTCCCCAAGACCGTACGAGGCGTCATCACCCAGGGAGTCAGGACAGTGGAGGGGAGTACCTCGGCTGAGAACAGGGCCTTCGTCAGGAAGTACCGCGTGTCTCACAGCCTGACGGGCAAGGACTGGACTTTTATACTGGACAGAAAGACCAACCATCCTAAGGTATGGGGAACACACACACACATACATACACACACACGCATTGTACACTATTCCCTATATAGTGCACTAGTTTTGACTACTTTTCAAAAGAAGTGCACCCTATAGTGAATAGTGTAGTATCGGGAACCCAGTTTCAGAGCCGGCACATTCAGAGACAAGTCTCCCTCCTGCGTCCTTCAGTCTGGAAAGAAAATAATTCAATTAGAGTGATAACTGCTGAGAGCTGCTCTGATAACATTTCTTGTGTGTTAATTAAAAACGTCTCTGTTCTGCCACCAACTCTATACTCTACCAAGATTATATTACTATAGTAGTACTATGCTCCAGTAGGCAGTTTAGAGAAATACACACACACTCTCACACAGACACACACACACACACATACCCACACACAAACCCAGACACACCCAGCCAGACACACCCACCCAGACACACCCAGCCAGACACCCAGCCAGACACACCCAGCCAGACACCCACACACCCAGCCAGACACACCCACCCAGACACACCCAGCCAGACACACCCAGCCAGACACACCCACCCAGACACACCCAGCCAGACACCCAGCCAGACACACCCACCCAGACACACCCACCCAGACACACCCAGCCAGACACCCAGCCAGACACACCCACCCAGACACACCCAGACACACCCACCCAGACACACCCAGCCAGACACCCAGCCAGACGCCCAGCCAGACACACTTCTCCTCCTCAGCTCTCTTGCTGTTAAACCTTCTCTTCTCACTAGCTGGTTTCCAGTTGGCGACAGGTTTTCATTCTAGAATACTTCTGCATAAAGAAAATACACATTCTCCACCACTAGTGTGTTTTCATCAAACTGACTTGTTGTGGATAAAATCCGTGATGACATAGGGCACGGGATGACATAGGACACGGAATGACATAGGGCACGGGATGACATAGGACACGGAATGACATAGGGCATGGGAAGACACAGGGCACGGGATGACATAGGGCACGGAATGACATAGGGCACGGGATGACATAGGACACGGGATGACATAGGACACGGAATGACATAGGGCATGGGAAGACACAGGGCACGGGATGACATAGGGCACGGAATGACATAGGGCACGGGATGACATAGGACACGGGATGACATAGGACACGGGATGACATAGGACACGGGATGACTTAGGGCATGGGAAGACACAGGGCACGGGATGACATAGGGCATGGGATGACATAGGGCACGTGATGACATAGGGCCCGTGATGACATAAGGCACATGATGACATAGGACACGTGATGACATAGGGCCCGTGATGACATAAGGCACATGATGACATAGGGCACGTGATGACATAGGGCCCGTGATGACATAAGGCACATGATGACATAGGGCACGTGATGACATAGGGCCCGTGATGACATAAGGCACATGATGACATAGGGCACGTGATGACATAGGGCCCGTGATGACATAAGGCACATGATGACATAGGGCACGTGATGACATAGGGCATTTGGTGACATAGGGCACGTGATGACATAGGGCATTTGGTGACATAGGGCACGTGATGACATAGGGCACGTGATGACATAGGGCACGTGATGACATAGGGCACATGATGACATAGGGCACGTGATGACATAGGGCACGTGATGACATAGGGCGTGATGACATACGTGATGACATAGGGCGTGATGACATGATGACATAGGGCACGTGATGACATAGGGCACGTGATGACATAGGGCACGTGATGACATAGGGCACGTGATGACATAGGGCATTTGGTGACATAGGGCACGTGATGACATAGGGCACGTGATGACATAGGGCACGTGATGACATAGGGCACGTGATGACATAGGGCACGTGATGACATAGGGCACGTGATGACATAGGGCACGTGATGACATAGGGCACGTGATGACATAGGGCACATGGTGACATAGGGCACGTGATGACATAGGGCACGTGATGACATAGGGCACGTGATGACATAGGGCACGTGATGACATAGTGCACGTGATGACATAGGGCACGTGATGACATAGGGCACGTGATGACATAGGGCACGTGATGACATAGTGCACGTGATGACATAGGGCACGTGATGACATAGGGCACGTGATGACATAGGACACGTGATGACATAGGGCCCGTGATGACATAAGGCACGTGATGACATAGTGCACACAAAATGTACTTCTTAGCCTAAGTTTTCTTGAATCAAATAAAAATGGAATCTTCAACGTGTTTCCATCTCTAGTGATAGTCGTGTCCCTGTTGAACGATACGATTACTATGGAGAATATTGCTATGGAGGAGAGCGACAATATTGGTCTTTGTCAAACGGCATGTATTGCCTAATAAACTGCATTTTTTCCTGAGTCGTAGTGGACCAGACACCATCAGATGTATACATCTCTCTTCTCATTGTCTCTGCTACAGATGTATACATCTCTCTTCTCATTGTCTCTGCTACATATCTCTCTTCTCATTGTCTCTGCTACAGATGTATACATCTCTCTTCTCATTGTCTCTGCTACAGATTTTTGAGGGAAACACACACTACGACACTCCAGAGATCCGTCGGTTTGAGGAGATAACGGCTCAGTTCATCAGGATCTACCCAGAAAGGTGGTCTCCTGCTGGGATAGGGATGAGGATGGAGGTCCTGGGATGTGAACTGCCAGGTAAGGAGATGTTCTTCACCCCCATCTCTCCACGCACACATGGCATCGCTACTATGCCATGCTTTGCCATCTATCTACCATCGGTGCAAACAAAAAGTTGTGCCAACATTACTGTAAAATAACACTACTGTAATATGACATCACTAAGATAACATTACTGTAATATAACATCACTAAGATAACATTACTGTAAGATAACACTACTGTAAATAACACTACTGTAAAATAACACTACTGTAATATGACATCACTAAGATAACATTACTGTAATATAACATCACTAAGATAACATTACTGTAAGATAACACTACTGTAAATAACACTACTGTAAAATAACACTACTGTAAATAACACTACTGTAAAATAACACTACTGTAATATAACATCACTAAGATAACATTACTGTAAGATAACACTCCGGTAAAATAACACTACTGTAAGATAACACTACTGTAAGATAACACTACTGTAAAATAACACTACTGTAAGATAACACTACTGTAATATAACATCACTAAGATAACATTACTGTAAGATAACACTCCGGTAAAATGACACTAATGTAAGATAACACTACTGTAAAATAACACTGCTGTAAGATACACTACTGTAAGATAACATTACTGTAATGTAACATTACTGTAAGATAAAACTACTGTAAAATAACATTACTGTAATGTAACATTACTGTAAGATAACACTACTGTAAAATAACACTACCGTAAGATAACACTACTGTAAAATAAAACTACTGTAAGATAACACTACTGGAAGATACCACTACTGGTGGGATAACACTACTGTAATATAACATTACTGTAAATAACACTACTGTAAGATAACATTACTGTATTATAACTCTACTGGAATATAACATTACTGTAAAATAACACTACTGGAAGATAACACTACTGTAATATAACATTACTGTAAATAACACTACTGTAAGATAACACTACTGTAATATAACACTACTGTAATATAACATTACTACTGTAAAATAACACTACTGTAATATAACACTACTGTAATGTAACATTACTACTGTAAAATAAAGCGTCTGCTAATCGGAAAACATTTTTATTCAATATCACACGCATGCACACTCACTCACTCACTCACAAATGTTTAGTGTAATTACACTACTGTAATATAACATCACTAAGATAACATTACTGTAAGATAACACTCCGGTAAAATGACACTAATGTAAGATAACACTACTGTAAAATAACACTGCTGTAAGATAACATTACTGTAAATGACACTACTGTAAGATAACTCGACTATAATATAACACTACTGTAATATAACACTACTGTAATATAACATTACTACTGTAAAATAACACTACTGGAAGATACCACTACTGGTTGGATAACACTACTGTAATATAACATTATTACTGTAAAATAAAGCGTCTGCTAATCGGAAAACATTTTTATTCAATATCACACGCATGCACACTCACTCACTCACTCACTCACAAATGTTTAGTGTAATTACACTACTGTAATATAACATCACTAAGATAACATTACTGTAAGATAACACTCCGGTAAAATGACACTAATGTAAGATAACACTACTGTAAAATAACTCTGCTATAAGATAACACTACTGTAAGATAACATTACTGTAATGTAACATTACTGTAAGATAAAACTACTGTAAGATAACATTACTGTAAGATAACACTACTGTAAAATAACACTACTGTAAGATAACACTACTATAAGATAACACTACTGTAAATAACACTACTGTAAGATAACATTACTGTATTATAACTCTACTGGAATATAACATTACTGTAAAATAACACTACTGGAATATAAAACTACTGTAATATAACATTACTGTAAATAACACTACTGTAAGATAACACTACTGTAATATAACACTACTGTAATATAACATTACTACTGTAAAAGAACACTACTGTAATATAACACTACTGTAATGTAACATTACTACTGTAAAATAAAGCGTCTGCTAATCAGAAAACATTTTTATTCAATATCACACGCATGCACACTCACTCACTCACTCACTCACTCACTCACATCACTAAGATCACTGTAAGATAACACTCACTGACACCACTGTAAAATAACACTCAGATAACACTCACCACTCACTCACTCACTCACTGTACACTCACTGTCACTAACACTCACTCTACTGTAACACTGCTGTAAGATAACATTACTGTAATGTAATATTACTGTAAGATAACACTACTGTAAATAACACTACTGTAAGATAGCATTACTGTATTATAACTCTACTGTAATATAACATTACTACTGTAAAATAACACGACTGGAAGATAACACTACTGGTGGGATAACACTACTGTAATATAACATTACTACTGTAAAATAACACTACTGGAAGATAACACTACTGTAAATAACACTACTGTAATATAACACTACTGTAATGTAACATTACTACTGTAAAATAAAGCGTCTGCTAATCGGAAAACATTTTTATTCAATATCACACGCATGCACACTCACTCACTCACTCACTCACTCACTCACTCACTCACTCACTCACTCACTCACTCATTCACTCACTCACTCACTCACGTTTAGTGAAATTTGAACTATGGGGTCTTGACTCGTGTCATGTGTGATATACGTGGTTGAATGATAACAAGTCTGTTTCCTACTATAGACAGTTGGCTGAGTTTGTTATATATTTATTTTTATTTCACCTTTATTTAACCAGGTAGGCTAGTTGAGAACACCTTTATTTAACCAGGTAGGCAGGTTGAGAACACCTTTATTTAACCAGGTAGGCTAGTTGAGAACACCTTTATTTAACCAGGTAGGCAAGTTGAGAACACCTTTATTTAACCAGGTAGGCTAGTTGAGAACACCTTTATTTAACCAGGTAGGCTAGTTGAGAACACCTTTATTTAACCAGGTAGGCAAGTTGAGAACACCTTTATTTAACCAGGTAGGCTAGTTGAGAACACCTTTATTTAACCAGGTAGGCCAGTTGAGAACACCTTTATTTAACCAGGTAGGCTAGTTGAGAACACCTTTATTTAACCAGGTAGGCCAGTTGAGAACACCTTTATTTAACCAGGTAGGCTAGTTGAGAACACCTTTATTTAACCAGGTAGGCCAGTTGAGAACACCTTTATTTAACCAGGTAGGCTAGTTGAGAACACCTTTATTTAACCAGGTAGGCCAGTTGAGAACACCTTTATTTAACCAGGTAGGCTAGTTGAGAACACCTTTATTTAACCAGGTAGGCCAGTTGAGAACACCTTTATTTAACCAGGTAGGCCAGTTGAGAACACCTTTATTTAACCAGGTAGGCCAGTTGAGAACACCTTTATTTAACCAGGTAGGCCAGTTGAGAACACCTTTATTTAACCAGGAAGGCCAGTTGAGAACACCTTTATTTAACCAGGTAGGCTAGTTGAGAACACCTTTATTTAACCAGGTAGGCCAGTTGAGAACACCTTTATTTAACCAGGTAGGCTAGTTGAGAACACCTTTATTTAACCAGGTAGGCCAGTTGAGAACACCTTTATTTAACCAGGTAGGCCAGTTGAGAACACCATTATTTAACCAGGTAGGCCAGTGGAGAACACCACAGATTTACTGTCCCACTATAGACAGTGGGCTGACTAGTGATTGATAACTGTTTCCTACTATAGACAGTGGGCTGACTAGTGATTGATAACTGTGTCCTACTATAGACAGTGGGCTGACTAGTGATTGATAACTGTCTCCTACTATAGACAGTGGGCTGACTAGTGATTGATAACTGTCTCCTACTATAGACAGTGGGCTATAGACAGTGGGCTGACTAGTGATTGATAACTGTCTCCTACTATAGACAGTGGGCTGACTAGTGATTGATAACTGTCTCCTACTATAGACAGTGGGCTGACTAGTGATTGATAACTGTCTCCTACTATAGACAGTGGGCTGACTAGTGATTGATAACTGTCCCACTATAGACAGTGGGCTGACTAGTGATTGATAACTGTCTCCTACTATAGACAGTGGGCTGACTAGTGATTGATAACTGTCTCCTACTATAGACAGTGGGCTGACTAGTGATTGATAACTGTCTCCTACTATAGACAGTGGGCTGACTAGTGATTGATAACTGTCTCCTACTATAGACAGTGGGCTGACTAGTGATTGATAACTGTCTCCTACTATAGACAGTGGGCTGACTAGTGATTGATAACTGTCTCCTACTATAGACAGTGGGCTGACTAGTGATTGATAACTGTCTCCTACTATAGACAGTGGGCTGACTAGTGATTGATAACTGTTTCCTACTATAGACAGTGGGCTGACTAGTGATTGATAACTGTCTCCTACTATAGACAGTGGGCTGACTAGTGATTGATAACTGTCTCCTACTATAGACAGTGGGCTGACTAGTGATTGATAACTGTGTCCTACTATAGACAGTGGGCTATAGACTAGTGATTGATGACTGTGATTATAACTGTGTCCTACTATGATTGTGGGCTATAGACAGTGGGCTGACTAGTGATTGATAACTGTGTCCTACTATAGACAGTGATTGGCTATAGACAGTGGGCTGACTAGTGATTGATAACTGTGTCCTACTATAGACAGTGGGCTATAGACAGTGGGCTGACTAGTGATTGATAACTGTGTCCTACTATAGACAGTGGGCTATAGACAGTGGGCTGACTAGTGATTGATAACTGTCTCCTACTATAGACAGTGGGCTGACTAGTGATTGATAACTGTCCCACTATAGACAGTGGGCTGACTAGTGATTGATAACTGTCTCCTACTATAGACAGTGGGCTGACTAGTGATTGATAACTGTCTCCTACTATAGACAGTGGGCTATAGACAGTGGGCTGACTAGTGATTGATAACTGTCTCCTACTATAGACAGTGGGCTGACTAGTGATTGATAACTGTCTCCTACTATAGACAGTGGGCTGACTAGTGATTGATAACTGTCTCCTACTATAGACAGTGGGCTGACTAGTGATTGATAACTGTCTCCTACTATAGACAGTGGGCTGACTAGTGATTGATAACTGTCTCCTACTATAGACAGTGGGCTGACTAGTGATTGATAACTGTCTCCTACTATAGACAGTGGGCTGACTAGTGATTGATAACTGTCTCCTACTATAGACAGTGGGCTGACTAGTGATTGATAACTGTCTCCTACAATACTATAGACAGTGGGCTGACTAGTGATTGATAACTGTCTCCTACTATAGACAGTGGGCTGACTAGTGATTGATAACTGTCTCCTACTATAGACAGTGGGCTGACTAGTGATTGATAACTGTGTCCTACTATAGACAGTGGGCTGACTAGTGATTGATAACTGTCCCTACTATAGACAGTGGGTGTTTGCCCAGTCTATGACGAGTCTATGAAGTCTATTAGTCTATTAGTATATTAGTCTATGAAGTATATTAGTCTATTAGTATATTAGTATATTAGTCTATTAGTCTATTTGTCTATTGGTCTATTAGTCTATTAAGTCTATTAGTCTATTAGTCTATGAAGTATATTAGTCTATTTGTCTATTGATCTATTAGTCTATTAGTCTATTAGTCTATGAAGTATATTAGTCTATGAAGTATATTAGTCTATTAGTCTATTAGTCTATGAAGTCTATTAAGTCTATTAGTCTATTAGTCTATGAAGTATATTAGTCTATTAGTCTATTAGTCTATTAGTCTATGAAGTCTATTAGTCTATTAGTCTATGAAGTCTATTAGTCTATTAGTCTATGAAGTCTATTAGTCTATTAGTCTATTAGTCTATTAGTATATTAGTCTATGAAGTCTATTAGTCTATTTGTCTATTGGTCTATTAGTCTATTAAGTCTATTAGTCTATTAGTCTATGAAGTATATTAGTCTATTTGTCTATTGGTCTATTAGTCTATTAAGTCTATTAGTCTATTAGTCTATGAAGTATATTAGTCTATGAAGTATATTAGTCTATTAGTCTATGAAGTCTATTAGTCTATTAGTCTATGAAGTCTATTAGTATATTAGTCTATTAGTCTATTAGTCTATGAAGTCTA
Organism: Oncorhynchus keta; assembly: GCF_023373465.1. Lineage (NCBI taxonomy): Eukaryota > Metazoa > Chordata > Actinopteri > Salmoniformes > Salmonidae > Oncorhynchus > Oncorhynchus keta. The sequence continues at coordinate 589,447 of NC_068454.1, read as the reverse complement.
TTAGTATATTAGTCTATTAGTCTATTAGTCTATGAAGTCTATTAGTATATTAGTCTATGAAGTCTATTAGTCTATTAGTATATTAGTCTATGAAGTATATTAGTCTATTAGTCTATGAAGTCTATTAGTCTATTAGTCTATGAAGTATATTAGTCTATTAGTCTATGAAGTCTATTAGTCTATTAGTATATTAGTCTATTAGTTTATTAGTCTATTAGTATATTAATCTATTAGTCTATGAAGTATATTAATCTATTAGTCTATGAAGTATATTAATATATTAGTATATTATTATATTAGTCTATTAGTCTATGAAGTATATTAATCTATTGGTCTATTAGTCTATGAAGTATATTAATCTATTAGTCTATTAGTCTATTTGTCTATTAGTATATTAGTCTTTTAGTATATTAGTATATTAGTCTTTGAAGTCTATGAAGTATATTAATCAATTAGTCTATTAGTCTATTCGTCTATTAGTATATTAGTCTTTTAGTATATTAGTATATTAGTCTTTGAAGTCTATGAAGTATATTAATCTATTAGTCTATTAGTAAATTAGTATATTAGTCTATGTAGTCTATTAGTATATGAATCTATTAAGTATATTAGTCTATTAGTCTGTTAGTCTATGACGTCTATTATGCAGGTGAAGATGAGGACAGGATATGACACGTGCCTTGAAGACAAGGACAGGATATGACACGTACCTTGGATACGAGGACAGGATATGACACGTACCTTGAAGACGAGGACAGGATATGACACGTACCTTGAAGACGAGGACAGGATATGACACGTACCTTGAAGACGAAGACAGGATATGACACGTACCTTGAAGACGAAGACAGGATATGACACGTACCTTGAAGACGAGGACAGGATATGACACGTACCTTGAAGACGAGGACAGGATATGACACGTACCTTGAAGACGAGGACAGGATATGACACGTACCTTGAAGACGAGGACAGGATATGACACGTACCTTGAAGACGAAGACAGGATATGACACGTACCTTGAAGAAGAGGACAGGATATGACATGTACCTTGAAGACGAGGACAGGATATGACACATATGTTGAAGACGAGGACAGGATATGACACGTACCTTGAAGACGAGGACAGGCTATGACAGGTGCTGGGTCCCTGTGGACATGACCATCTTTCTCTACAGGAAGAGGCTGGTGGCTGCTGGTGACAAGCTGTCGACATCACTGTGTGTCACAGAGCTGGACCAGCCAACTCTCAGGGACGACAAGACAGACTCCTTGCCCTCTCTTCCCACCTCTCTCCCAACTCTCTCCCTCTCTCTCTCACCTCTCTCCCACCTACCTATGAAAAGGTACCTGCCTGTGGGGTTGTGGGCTGGCCACATCCCCTTGCCCCAGCTTCTGGGACGGCTGTAGATCCCGATGTGGGGCCAGAGGCATGCGGTGACGGGGGACAGGTGGGAGAGAGGGAGAGAGGGACGAGGGGGCAGGGAGAAATTGCTGGCCTTGTTAAAGAGAGGAGAGACAGACGCAGTGATGGGAGATATGTCCTCCCGAACAGCCCTCCCTGTTCCTGTAGTCCTTGATGTGTCAGAGCGGGCCAGAGGCTTCTGTAGCTCAGTTGGTAGAGCATGGTGCTTGTAACGCCAGGGTAGTGGGTTCGATTCCCGGGACCACCCATACGTAGAATGTATGCACACATGACTGTAAGTCGCTTTGGATAAAAGCGTCTGCTAAATGGCATATATTATTATTATTATATTATTGAGAGGGAGAAAAGGGAGAGAGGTGGGAGAGAGGGAGAGAGGGAGAAAAGGGAGAGAGGTGGGAGAGAGGGAGAGAGGTGGGAGAAAGGTGGGAGAGAGGTGAGAGAGAGAGGGAGAGAGTTGGGAGAGAGGTGGGAGAGAGGGAGAAAAGGGAGCTAGGTGGGAGTAAAGGGAGAGAGGTGGGAGAGAGGGAGAAAAAGGAGAGAGGTGAGAGATGTAGGAAAGAGGAAAGAGAGGGCAAGGAGTCTGTCTTGTCGTCCCTGAGAGTTGGCTGGTCCTGGGTTAAAGAGAGGAGAGGTGATTGCAGTGGCGGGTTTAGTGGAGGCTCAGTAGCGGGTCAATGGTGGGTTTAGTGGAGGCTCAGTAGCGGGTCAGTGGCAGGTTTAGTGGAGGCTCAGTAGCGGGTCAGTGGCAGGTTTAGTGCGGGCTCAGTAGCGGGTCAGTGGCGGGTTTAGTGGAGGCTCAGTAGCTGGTCAATGGCGGGTTTAGTGTAGGCTCAGTCGCGGGTCAGTGGCTGGTTTAGTGGAGGCTCAGTCGCGGGTCAGTGGCTGGTTTAGTGGAGGCTCAGTCGCGGGTCAGTTGCGGGTTTAGTGGAGGCTCAGTCGCGGGTCAATGGCAGGTTTAGTGGAGGCTCAGTAGCGGGTCAGTGGTGGGTTTACTGGAGGCTCAGTAGCGGGTCAGTGGCGGGTTTAGTGGAGGCTCAGTAGCGGGTCAGTGGCGGGTTTAGTGGAGGCTCAGTAGCGGGTCAGTAGCGGGTCAGTGGTGGGTTTACTGGAGGCTCAGTCGTGGGTCAGTGGCGGGTTTACTGGAGGCTCAGTAGCGGGTCAGTGGCGGGTTTAGTGGAGGCTCAGTAGCGGGTCAGTTGCGGGTTTCGTGGAGGCTCAGTAGCGGGTCAGTGGCGGGTTTAGTGGAGGCTCAGTAGTGGGTCAGTGGCAGGTTTAGTGGAGGCTCAGTAGCGGGTCAGTGGTGGGTTTACTGGAGGCTCAGTAGCGGGTCAGTAGCGGGTCAGTGGCGGGTTTAGTGGAGGCTCAGTAGCGGGTCAGTGGCAGGTTTAGTGGAGGCTCAGTAGCGGGTCAGTGGGGGGATTAGTGGAGGCTCAGTAGCGGGTCAGTGGGGGTTTAGTGGAGGCTCAGTAGCGGGTCAGAGGTGGGTCAGTGGCGGGTTTAGTGGAGGCTCAGTAGCGGGTCAGTGGGGGGATTAGTGGAGGCTCAGTAGCGGGTCAATGGTGGGTTTAGTGGAGGCTCAGTAGCGAGTCAGTGGTGGGTTTAGTGGGGGCTCAGTAGCGGGTCAGTGGCGGGTTTAGTGGAGGCTCAGTAGCGAGTCAGAGGCGGGTTTATTGGGGGCTCAGTAGCGGGTCAGCGGCGAGTTTAGTGGAGGCTCAGTAGCGGGTCAGTAGCGGGTCAGTGGCGAGTTTAGTGGAGGCTCAGTAGCGGGTCAGTTGCATGGTTTAGTGGAGGCTCAGTAGCGGCTCAGTAGCGGGTCAGTGGCGAGTTTAGTGGAGGCTCAGTAGCGGGTCAGTAGCGGGTCAGTGGCGAGTTTAGTGGAGGCTCAGTAGCGGGTCAGTGGCAGGTTTAGTGGAGGCTCAGTAGCGGGTCAGTGGCAGGTTTAGTGGAGGCTCAGTAGCGGGTCAGTAGCGGGTCAGTGGCAGGTTTAGTGGAGGCTCAGTAGCGGGTCAGTATCGGGTTTAGTGGAGGCTCAGTAGCGGGTCAGTAGCGGGTCAGTGGCAGGTTTAGTGGAGGCTCAGTAGCGGGTCAGTGGCAGGTTTAGTGGAGGCTCAGTAGCGGGTCAGTAGCGGGTTTAGTGGAGGCTCAGTAGCGGGTCAGTGGCAGGTCAGTGGTGGGTTTAGTGGAGGCTCAGTAGCGGGTCGGTGGCGGGTTTAGTGGAGGCTCAGTAGCGGCTCAGTGGGGGGTCAGTGGCGGGTTTAGTGGAGGCTCAGTAGAGGGTCAGTAGCGGGTCAGTAGCGGGTCAGTGGCAGGTTTAGTGGAGGCTCAGTAGCGGGTCAGTAGCGGGTTTAGTGGAGGCTCAGTAGCGGGTCAGTGGCAGGTCAGTGGTGGGTTTAGTGGAGGCTCAGTAGCGGGTCAGTGGCGGGTTTAGTGGAGGCTCAGTAGCGGCTCAGTGGGGGGTCAGTGGCGGGTTTACTGGAGGCTCAGTAGCGGGTCAGTGGCGGGTTTAGTGGAGGCTCAGTAGCGGGTCAGTTGCGGGTTTCGTGGAGGCTCAGTAGCGGGTCAGTGGCGGGTTTAGTGGAGGCTCAGTAGTGGGTCAGTGGCAGGTTTAGTGGAGGCTCAGTAGCGAGTCAGTAGCGGGTCAGTGGCGGGTTTAGTGGAGGCTCAGTAGCGGGTCAGTGGCAGGTTTAGTGGAGGCTCAGTAGAGGGTCAGTGGGGGGATTAGTGGAGGCTCAGTAGCGGGTCAGTGGGGGGTTTAGTGGAGGCTCAGTAGCGGGTCAGAGGCGGGTCAGTGGCGGGTTTAGTGGAGGCTCAGTAGCGGGTCAGTGGGGGATTAGTGGAGGCTCAGTAGCGGGTCAATGGTGGGTTTAGTGGAGGCTCAGTAGCGAGTCAGTGGTGGGTTTAGTGGGGGCTCAGTAGCGGGTCAGCGGCGAGTTTAGTGGAGGCTCAGTAGCGGGTCAGTAGCGGGTCAGTGGCAGGTTTAGTGGAGGCTCAGTAGCGGGTCAGTATCGGGTTTAGTGGAGGCTCAGTAGCGGGTCAGTAGCGGGTCAGTGGCAGGTTTAGTGGAGGCTCAGTAGCGGGTCAGTAGCGGGTCAGTGGCAGGTTTAGTGGAGGCTCAGTAGCGGGTCAGTAGCGGGTTTAGTGGAGGCTCAGTAGCGGGTCAGTGGCAGGTCAGTGGTGGGTTTAGTGGAGGCTCAGTAGCGGGTCAGTGGCGGGTTTAGTGGAGGCTCAGTAGCGGCTCAGTGGGGGGTCAGTGGCGGGTTTAGTGGAGGCTCAGTAGAGGGTCAGTGGCGGGTCAGTAGAGGGGTTCAGTGGCGGGTTTAGTGGAGGCTCAGTAGCGGGTCAGTGGCAGGTCAGTGGTGGGTTTAGTGGAGGCTCAGTAGCGGGTCGGTGGCGGGTTTAGTGGAGGCTCAGTAGCGGCTCAGTGGGGGGTCAGTGGCGGGTTTAGTGGAGGCTCAGTAGAGGGTCAGTAGCGGGTCAGTAGCGGGTCAGTGGCAGGTTTAGTGGAGGCTCAGTAGCGGGTCAGTAGCGGGTTTAGTGGAGGCTCAGTAGCGGGTCAGTGGCAGGTCAGTGGTGGGTTTAGTGGAGGCTCAGTAGCGGGTCAGTGGCGGGTTTAGTGAGGCTCAGTAGCGGCTCAGTGGGGGGTCAGTGGCGGGTTTACTGGAGGCTCAGTAGCGGGTCAGTGGCGGGTTTAGTGGAGGCTCAGTAGCGGGTCAGTTGCGGGTTTCGTGGAGGCTCAGTAGCGGGTCAGTGGCGGGTTTAGTGGAGGCTCAGTAGTGGGTCAGTGGCAGGTTTAGTGGAGGCTCAGTAGCGAGTCAGTAGCGGGTCAGTGGCGGGTTTAGTGGAGGCTCAGTAGCGGGTCAGTGGCAGGTTTAGTGGAGGCTCAGTAGAGGGTCAGTGGGGGGATTAGTGGAGGCTCAGTAGCGGGTCAGTGGGGGGTTTAGTGGAGGCTCAGTAGCGGGTCAGAGGCGGGTCAGAGTAGGCACTGGGCAGAGTGGGCACAGGGCAGAGTGGGCACAGGGCAGAGTGGGCACAGGGCAGAGTGGGCACAGGGCAGAGTGGGCACTGGGCAGAGTGGGCACAGGGCAGAGTGGGCACCGGGCAGAGTGGGCACAGGGCAGAGTGGGCACAGGGCAGAGTGGGCACAGGGCAGAGTGGGCACTGGGCAGAGTGGGCACAGGGCAGAGTGGGCACAGGGCAGAGTGGGCACCGGGCAGAGTGGGCACAGGGCAGAGTGGGCACCGGGCAGAGTGGGCACTGGGCAGAGTGGGCACAGGGCAGAGTGGGCACTGCCTCCTGTGTGGCTGACTGATGTTCTGGTCTTCCTGGCTTTTTGTGTGAAGCAGCGAGCGAGCAGTCATTCCTTATCACTGATTACTTTCACATGTGATAGACTAAGGCTCTGTTCCAACTCCAGCTTCTGGCTGTCAGGGGATTGGTGAGCCAGACCCAGGGATACGACCCTCCCTTCCTCCTTCTTCTCCCCCGTTAGGACTGAGAGCTGAGAATGTAATCATTCCTGTCCCTTCTTGTCTCTGCCAAGACTCCTGACTCCTGCTCCTCTCCTCAACTCCTCTCTTCCAGCACCCGGGAACCATTAAACACGGGAAGTGGCACATTTCCAGGTAGAGGCTATTACTGTTCCATCACCGGCCTGGGCCTCCTGGACCTCTGTCTTGTGTACATCACTGGCTGCCTCTCTCAGCCACCCAGTCATAGGACTATTCTACTATCTAGTGAGGGTCGAGGCTGAACTGAAGGATTTATCCTGCCTTTCTACTGCTCTCGTCTGGCTGTCTTTAAAGTGAGACGCACGGTAGTGCTTAGTGTTGGGTGCAGCTTCCCACACTATAGTCAACTATAGGCCCAGATTCAGACCAGATCAGAGTCAGCTACAGCCCAGATCAGAGTCAGCTACAGCCCAGATCAGAGTCAGCTACAGCCCAGATCATACTCAGCTACAGCCCAGATCATACTCAGCTACAGCCCAGAGTCAGTTACAACCCAGATCAGATCAGCTACAGCCCAGATCATACTCAGCTACAGCCCAGAGTCAGTTACAACCCAGATCAGATCAGCTACAGCCCAGATCATACTCAGCTACAGCCCAGAGTCAGTTACAACCCAGATCAGAGTCAGCTACAGCCCAGATCAGAGTCAGCTACAGCCCAGATCATACTCAGCTACAGCCCAGAGTCAGTTACAACCCAGATCATACTCAGCTACAGCCCAGAGTCAGTTACAACCCAGATCATACTCAGCTACAGCCCAGAGTCAGTTACAACCCAGATCAGAGTCAGCTGAGTCAGTTACAACCCAGATCATACTCAGCTACAGCCCAGAGTCAGTTACAACCCAGATCAGAGTCAGCTACAGCCCAGATCAGAGTCAACTACAGCCCAGATCAGATCATACTCAGCTACAGCCCAGATCAGAGTCAGCTACAGCCCAGATCAGATCATACTCAGCTCCAGCCCAGATCAGAGTCAGCTACAGCCCAGATCAGAGTCAGCTACAGCCCAGATCAGATCAGAGTCAGCTACAGCCCAGATCAGAGTCAGCTACAGCCCAGATCAGATCATACTCAGCTCCAGCCCAGATCAGAGTCAGCTACAGCCCAGATCAGAGTCAGCTACAGCCCAGATCAGATCAGAGTCAGCTACAGCCCAGATCAGATCAGAGTCAGCTACAGCTAAGATCAGAGTCAGCTACAGCCCAGATCAGAGTCAGCTACAGCCCAGATCAGAGTCAGCTACAGCCCAGATCAGAGTCAGCTACAGCCCAGATCAGAGTCAGCTACAGCCCAGATCATACTCAGCTACAGCCCAGAGTCAGTTACAGTCAAGATCAGATCAGAGTCAGCTACAGCCCAGATCATACTCAGCTACAGCCCAGATCAGTTACAGCCCAGATCAGATTAGAGTCAGCTACAGCCCAGATCAGCTACAGCCCAGATCAGAGTCAGCTACAGCCCAGATCAGAGTCAGCTACAGCCCAGATCAGACTCAGCTACAGCCCAGATCAGACTCAGCTACAGCCCAGATCAGATCAGTTACAACCCAGATCCTGGCTAGTTAACATAGCTATACAAGCCCCTCCTCTCATGGCTAGTTAACATAGCTATCTATACGAGCCCCTCCTCTCCTGGCTAGTTAACATAGCTATACAAGCCCCTCCTCTCCTGGCTACTTAACATAGCAATACAAGCCCCTCCTCTCCTGGCTAGTTAACATAGCTATACAAGCCCCTCCTCTCCTGGCTAGTTAACATAGCTATACGAGCCCCTCCTCTCCTGGCTAGTTAACATAGCTATACAAGCCCCTCCTCTCCTGGCTAGTTAACATAGCTATACAAGCCCCTCCTCTCCTGGCTAGTTAACATAGGTATACAAGCCCCTCCTCTCCTGGCTAGTTAACATAGCTATACAAGCCCCTCCTCTCCTGGCTAGTTAACATAGCTATACAAGCCCCTCCTCTCCTGGCTAGTTAACATAGCTATACAAGCCCCTCCTCTCCTGGCTAGTTAACATAGCTATACAAGCCCCTCCTCTCCTGGCTAGTTAACATAGCTATGCAAGCCCCTCCTCTCCTGGCTAGTTAACATAGCTATACAAGCCCCTCCTCTCCTGGCTAGTTAACATAGGTATACAAGCCCCTCCTCTCCTGGCTAGTTAACATAGCTATACAAGCCCCTCTTCTCCTGACTAGTTAACATAGCTATGCAAGCCCCTCCTCTCCTGGCTAGTTAACATAGCTATACAAGCCCCTCCTCTCCTGGCTAGTTAACATAGGTATACAAGCCCCTCCTCTCCTGGCTAGTTAACATAGCTATACAAGCCCCTCCTCTCCTGGCTAGTTAACATAGCTTCAGTCCATGACAGACAGCGTGGTCAGTGATGCCAATTTAGCAACTGTGTTGCTAGATTTAGCAACTGTTCAGACTACCCTGACAAAAAAAAAAATCCAAACAGCAACTAGCAACAAATTTAGCTACTTTAAAAAATGAATTTGGAACTTTTAGCAACTTTTGAAAAGTGACTTAAACGCTAAAATGCATTTTCCCCTCTAAATGACGCAAAAACAATTTTCTCTGTCACACATGCCTGGCTGCGAAAGTGCACTGTGAGTGACGTCAGCAGCAGGCGCTCAGCTCGTGCACAGGCAGCAGCAGGCGCTCAGCTCGTACACAGGCAGCAGCAGGCGCTCAGCTCGTACACAGGCAGCAGCAGGCGCTCAGCTCGTACACAGGCAGCAGAAGGCGCTCAGCTCGTGCACAGGCAGCAGCAGGCGCTCAGCTCGTGCACAGGCAGCAGCAGGCGCTAAGCTCGTACACAGGCAGCAGCAGGCGCTCAGCTCGTACACAGGCAGCAGCAGGCGCTCAGCTCGTGCACAGGCAGCAGCAGGCGCTCAGCTCGTGCACAGGCAGCAGCAGGCGCTCAGCTCATACACAGGCAGCAGCAGGCGCTCAGCTCGTACACAGGCAGCAGCAGGCGCTCAGCTCGTACACAGGCAGCAGCAGGCGCTCAGCTCGTACACAGGCAGCAGCAGGCGCTCAGCTCGTACACAGGCAGCAGCAGGCCAGCAGGAACATACGGGGTGGTAGGTTATCAGTCAGGCCATTACATACGGTGTGGTAGGTTATCAGTCAGGCCATTACATACGGGGTGGTAGGTTATCAGGTTACCATGACATACGGGGTGGTAGGTTATCAGGTTACCATTACATACGGGGTGGTAGGTTATCAGGTTACCATTACATACGGGGTGGTAGGTTATCAGGTTACCATGACATACGGGGTGGTAGGTTATCAGTCAGGCCATGACATACGGGGTGGTAGGTTATCAGTCAGGCCAATACATACATAGTGGTAGGTTATCAGGTTACCATGACATACGGGGTGGTAGGTTATCAGTCAGGCCATTACATACGGGGTGGTAGGTTATCAGTCAGGCCATGACATACGGCGTGGTAGGTTATCAGTCAGGCCATTACATACGGTGTGGTAGGTTATCAGGTTACCATTACATACAGGGTGGTAGGTTATCAGTCAGGCCATGACATACGGTGTGGTAGGTTATCAGTCAGGCCATTACATACGGTGTGGTAGGTTATCAGGTTACCATTACATATGGTGTGGTAAGTTATCAGGTTACCATTACATACAGGGTGGTAGGTTATCAGGTTACCATTACATACGGGGTGGTAGGTTATCAGGTTACCATGACATACGGTGTGGTAGGTTATTAGTCAGGCCATGACATACGGGGTGGTAGGTTATCAGTCAGGCCATGACATACGGGGTGGTAGGTTATCAGGTTACCATTACATACGGGGTGGTAGGTTATCAGTCAGGCCATGACATACGGTGTGGTAGGTTATCAGTCAGGCCATGACATACGGCGTGGTAGGTTATCAGTCAGGCCATTACATACGGCGTGGTAGGTTATCAGTCAGGCCATTACATACGGCGTGGTAGGTTATCAGTCAGGCCATTACATACGGCGTGGTAGGTTATCAGTCAGGCCATTACATATGGCGTGGTAGGTCATCAGTCAGGCCATTACATGCGGTGTGGTAGGTTATCAGGTTACCATTACATACGGGGTGGTAGGTTATCAGTCAGGCCATTACATACGGGGTGGTAGGTTATCAGGTTACCATTACATACGGGGTGGTAGGTTATCAGTCAGGCCATTACATACGGGGTGGTAGGTTATCAGGTTACCATGACATACGGGGTGGTAGGTTATCAGTCAGGCCATGACATACGGTGTGGTAGGTTATCAGTCAGGCCATTACATACGGCGTGGTAGGTTATCAGTCAGGCCATTACATACGGGGTGGTAGGTTATCAGGTTACCATGACATACGGGGTGGTAGGTTATCAGTCAGGCCTTGACATACGGTGTGGTAGGTTATCAGGTTACCATGACATACGGTGTGGTAGGTTATCAGTCAGTCCTTGACATACGGTGTGGTAGGTTATCAGGTTACCATGACATACGGTGTGGTAGGTTATCAGTCAGGCCATGACATACGGTGTGGTAGGTTATCAGTCAGGCCATGACATACGGGGTGGTAGGTTATCAGGTTACCATTACATACGGGGTGGTAGGTTATCAGTCAGGCCATGACATACGGTGTGGTAGGTTATCAGTCAGGCCATGACATACGGTGTGGTAGGTTATCAGTCAGGCCATGACATACGGTGTGGTAGGTTATCAGTCAGGCCATTACATACGGTGTGGTAGGTTATCAGGTTACCATTACATACGGTGTGGTAGGTTATCAGGTTACCATGACATACGGTGTGGTAGGTTATCAGTCAGGCCATGACATACGGTGTGGTAGGTTATCAGTCAGGCCATGACATACGGTGTGGTAGGTTATCAGTCAGGCCATTACATACGGGGTGGTAGGTTATCAGTCAGGCCATGACATACGGCGTGGTAGGTTATCAGTCAGGCCATTACATACGGGGTGGTAGGTTATCAGGTTACCATGACATACAGGGTGGTAGGTTATCAGTCAGGCCATGACATACGGGGTGGTAGGTTATCAGTCAGGCCATTACATACGGTGTGGTAGGTTATCAGGTTACCATGACATACGGTGTGGTAGGTTATCAGGTTACCATTACATACGGGGTGGTAGGTTATCAGTCAGGCCATGACATACGGTGTGGTAGGTTATCAGTCAGGCCATGACATACGGTGTGGTAGGTTATCAGTCAGGCCATTACATACGGTGTGGTAGGTTATCAGGTTACCATTACATACGGGGTGGTAGGTTATCAGTCAGGCCATGACATACGGTGTGGTAGGTTATCAGTCAGGCCATGACATACGGTGTGGTAGGTTATCAGTCAGGCCATTACATACGGTGTGGTAGGTTATCAGGTTACCATTACATACGGTGTGGTAGGTTATCAGGTTACCATTACATACAGGGTGGTAGGTTATCAGTCAGGCCATGACATACGGTGTGGTAGGTTATCAGTCAGGCCATTACATATGGTGTGGTAGGTTATCAGGTTACCATTACATATGGTGTGGTAGGTTATCAGGTTACCATTACATACAGGGTGGTAGGTTATCAGATTACCATTACATACGGGGTGGTAGGTTATCAGGTTACCATGACATACGGGGTGGTAGGTTATCAGGTTACCATTACATACGGGGTGGTAGGTTATCAGTCAGGCCATGACATACGGTGTGGTAGGTTATCAGTCAGGCCATGACATACGGTGTGGTAGGTTATCAGTCAGGCCATTACATACGGTGTGGTAGGTTATCAGGTTACCATTACATACGGGGTGGTAGGTTATCAGTCAGGCCATGACATACGGTGTGGTAGGTTATCAGTCAGGCCATGACATACGGTGTGGTAGGTTATCAGTCAGGCCATTACATACGGTGTGGTAGGTTATCAGGTTACCATTACATACGGTGTGGTAGGTTATCAGGTTACCATGACATACGGTGTGGTAGGTTATCAGTCAGGCCATGACATACGGTGTGGTAGGTTATCAGTCAGGCCATTACATATGGTGTGGTAGGTTATCAGGTTACCATTACATATGGTGTGGTAGGTTATCAGGTTACCATTACATACAGGGTGGTAGGTTATCAGATTACCATTACATACGGGGTGGTAGGTTATCAGGTTACCATGACATACGGTGTGGTAGGTTATCAGTCAGGCCATGACATACGGTGTGGTAGGTTATCAGTCAGGCCATGACATACGGTGTGGTAGGTTATCAGTCAGGCCATGACATACGGTGTGGTAGGTTATCAGTCAGGCCATTACATACGGGGTGGTAGGTTATCAGTCAGGCCATGCCATACGGGGTGGTAGGTTATCAGTCAGGCCATGACATACGGTGTGGTAGGTTATCAGTCAGGCCATTACATACGGCGTGGTAGGTTATCAGTCAGGCCATTACATACGGGGTGGTAGGTTATCAGGTTACCATGACATACGGGGTGGTAGGTTATCAGTCAGGCCATGACATACGGTGTGGTAGGTTATCAGTCAGGCCATGACATACGGTGTGGTAGGTTATCAGGTTACCATGACATACGGGGTGGTAGGTTATCAGTCAGGCCATTACATACGGGGTGGTAGGTTATCAGGTTACCATGACATACGGGGTGGTAGGTTATCAGTCAGGCCATGACATACGGTGTGGTAGGTTATCAGTCAGGCCATTACATACGGCGTGGTAGGCCATTACATACGGGGTGGTAGGTTATCAGGTTACCATGACATACGGGGTGGTAGGTTATCAGTCAGGCCATGACATACGGTGTGGTAGGTTATCAGTCAGGCCTTGACATACGGTGTGGTAGGTTATCAGGTTACCATGACATACGGTGTGGTAGGTTATCAGTCAGGCCATGACATACGGTGTGGTAGGTTATCAGTCAGGCCATGACATACGGGGTGGTAGGTTATCAGGTTACCATTACATACGGGGTGGTAGGTTATCAGTCAGGCCATGACATACGGTGTGGTAGGTTATCAGTCAGGCCATGACATACGGTGTGGTAGGTTATCAGTCAGGCCATGACATACGGTGTGGTAGGTTATCAGTCAGGCCATTACATACGGTGTGGTAGGTTATCAGGTTACCATTACATACGGTGTGGTAGGTTATCAGGTTACCATGACATACGGTGTGGTAGGTTATCAGTCAGGCCATGACATACGGTGTGGTACGTTATCAGTCAGGCCATGACATACGGGGTGGTAGGTTATCAGTCAGGCCATTACATACGGGGTGGTAGGTTATCAGTCAGGCCATGACATACGGGGTGGTAGGTTATCAGTCAGGCCATTACATACGGGGTGGTAGGTTATCAGGTTACCATGACATACGGTGTGGTAGGTTATCAGTCAGGCCATGACATACGGTGTGGTAGGTTATCAGTCAGGCCATGACATACGGTGTGGTAGGTTATCAGTCAGGCCATGACATACGGTGTGGTAGGTTATCAGTCAGGCCATTACATACGGGGTGGTAGGTTATCAGTCAGGCCATGACATACGGGGTGGTAGGTTATCAGTCAGGCCATGACATACGGTGTGGTAGGTTATCAGTCAGGCCATTACATACGGCGTGGTAGGTTATCAGTCAGGCCATTACATATGGCGTGGTAGGTTATCAGTCAGGCCATTACATACGGGGTGGTAGGTTATCAGGTTACCATGACATACGGGGTGGTAGGTTATCAGTCAGGCCATGACATACGGTGTGGTAGGTTATCAGTCAGGCCATTACATACGGCGTGGTAGGTTATCAGTCAGGCCATTACATACGGGGTGGTAGGTTATCAGGTTACCATGACATACGGGGTGGTAGGTTATCAGTCAGGCCATGACATACGGTGTGGTAGGTTATCAGTCAGGCCATGACATATGGTGTGGTAGGTTATCAGGTTACCATGACATACGGTGTGGTAGGTTATCAGTCAGGCCATGACATACGGGGTGGTAGGTTATCAGGTTACCATTACATACGTGGTGGTAGGTTATCAGTCAGGCCATTACATACGGTGTGGTAGGTTATCAGGTTACCATTACATACGGTGTGGTAGGTTATCAGGTTACCATTACATACAGGGTGGTAGGTTATCAGATTACCATTACATACGGGGTGGTAGGTTATCAGGTTACCATGACATACGGTGTGGTAGGTTATCAGTCAGGCCATGACATACGGTGTGGTAGGTTATCAGTCAGGCCATGACATACGGTGTGGTAGGTTATCAGTCAGGCCATGACATACGGTGTGGTAGGTTATCAGTCAGGCCATTACATACGGGGTGGTAGGTTATCAGTCAGGCCATGCCATACGGGGTGGTAGGTTATCAGTCAGGCCATGACATACGGTGTGGTAGGTTATCAGTCAGGCCATTACATACGGCGTGGTAGGTTATCAGTCAGGCCATTACATACGGGGTGGTAGGTTATCAGGTTACCATGACATACGGGGTGGTAGGTTATCAGTCAGGCCATGACATACGGTGTGGTAGGTTATCAGTCAGGCCATGACATACGGTGTGGTAGGTTATCAGGTTACCATGACATACGGGGTGGTAGGTTATCAGTCAGGCCATTACATACGGGGTGGTAGGTTATCAGGTTACCATGACATACGGGGTGGTAGGTTATCAGTCAGGCCATGACATACGGTGTGGTAGGTTATCAGTCAGGCCATTACATACGGCGTGGTAGGCCATTACATACGGGGTGGTAGGTTATCAGGTTACCATGACATACGGGGTGGTAGGTTATCAGTCAGGCCATGACATACGGTGTGGTAGGTTATCAGTCAGGCCTTGACATACGGTGTGGTAGGTTATCAGGTTACCATGACATACGGTGTGGTAGGTTATCAGTCAGGCCATGACATACGGTGTGGTAGGTTATCAGTCAGGCCATGACATACGGGGTGGTAGGTTATCAGGTTACCATTACATACGGGGTGGTAGGTTATCAGTCAGGCCATGACATACGGTGTGGTAGGTTATCAGTCAGGCCATGACATACGGTGTGGTAGGTTATCAGTCAGGCCATGACATACGGTGTGGTAGGTTATCAGTCAGGCCATTACATACGGTGTGGTAGGTTATCAGGTTACCATTACATACGGTGTGGTAGGTTATCAGGTTACCATGACATACGGTGTGGTAGGTTATCAGTCAGGCCATGACATACGGTGTGGTACGTTATCAGTCAGGCCATGACATACGGTGTGGTAGGTTATCAGTCAGGCCATTACATACGGGGTGGTAGGTTATCAGTCAGGCCATGACATACGGCGTGGTAGGTTATCAGTCAGGCCATTACATACGGGGTGGTAGGTTATCAGGTTACCATGACATACGGTGTGGTAGGTTATCAGTCAGGCCATGACATACGGTGTGGTAGGTTATCAGTCAGGCCATGACATACGGTGTGGTAGGTTATCAGTCAGGCCATGACATACGGTGTGGTAGGTTATCAGTCAGGCCATTACATACGGGGTGGTAGGTTATCAGTCAGGCCATGACATACGGGGTGGTAGGTTATCAGTCAGGCCATGACATACGGTGTGGTAGGTTATCAGTCAGGCCATTACATACGGCGTGGTAGGTTATCAGTCAGGCCATTACATATGGCGTGGTAGGTTATCAGTCAGGCCATTACATACGGGGTGGTAGGTTATCAGGTTACCATGACATACGGGGTGGTAGGTTATCAGTCAGGCCATGACATACGGTGTGGTAGGTTATCAGTCAGGCCATTACATACGGCGTGGTAGGTTATCAGTCAGGCCATTACATACGGGGTGGTAGGTTATCAGGTTACCATGACATACGGGGTGGTAGGTTATCAGTCAGGCCATGACATACGGTGTGGTAGGTTATCAGTCAGGCCATGACATACGGTGTGGTAGGTTATCAGGTTACCATGACATACGGTGTGGTAGGTTATCAGTCAGGCCATGACATACGGGGTGGTAGGTTATCAGGTTACCATTACATACGTGGTGGTAGGTTATCAGTCAGGCCATTACATACGGTGTGGTAGGTTATCAGGTTACCATTACATACGGTGTGGTAGGTTATCAGGTTACCATTACATACAGGGTGGTAGGTTATCAGTCAGGCCATTACATACGGGGTGGTAGGTTATCAGTCAGGCCATGACATACGGTGTGGTAGGTTATCAGTCAGGCCATTACATACGGTGTGGTAGGTTATCAGGTTACCATTACATACGGTGTGGTAGGTTATCAGGTTACCATTACATACAGGGTGGTAGGTTATCAGTCAGGCCATGACATACGGTGTGGTAGGTTATCAGTCAGGCCATTACATACGGTGTGGTAGGTTATCAGGTTACCATTACATATGGTGTGGTAGGTTAGCAGGTTACCATTACATACAGGGTGGTAGGTTATCAGGTTACCATTACATACGGGGTGGTAGGTTATCAGGTTACCATGACATACGGTGTGGTAGGTTAGCAGTCAGGCCATGACATACGGTGTGGTAGGTTATCAGTCAGGCCATTACATACGGGGTGGTAGGTTATCAGATTACCATTACATATGGGTGGTAGGTTATCAGGTTACCATGACATACGGTGTGGTAGGTTATCAGGTTACCATGACATACAGGGTGGTAGGTTATCAGATTACCATTACATACGGGGTGGTAGGTTATCAGGTTACCATGACATACAGGGTGGTAGGTTATCAGATTACCATTACATACGGGGTGGTAGGTTATCAGGTTACCATGACATACAGGGTGGTAGGTTATCAGATTACCATTACATACGGGGTGGTAGGTTATCAGGTTACCATGACATACGGTGTGGTATGTTATCAGTCAGGCCATGACATACGGTGTGGTAGGTTATCAGTCAGGCCATTACATACGGGGTGGTAGGTTATCAGTCAGGCCATTACATACGGCGTGGTAGGTTATCAGTCAGGCCATTACATACGGCGTGGTAGGTTATCAGTCAGGCCATTACATACGGGGTGGTAGGTTATCAGGTTACCATGACATACGGGGTGGTAGGTTATCAGTCAGGCCATTACATACGGGTGGTAGGTTATCAGGTTACCATGACATACGGGGTGGTAGGTTATCAGTCAGGCCATTACATACGGGGTGGTAGGTTATCAGGTTACCATGACATACGGGGTGGTAGGTTATCAGTCAGGCCATTACATACGGTGTGGTAGGTTATCAGGTTACCATGACATACGGTGTGGTAGGTCATCAGTCAGGCCATTACATACGGTGTGGTAGGTTATCAGGTTACCAATACATACGGGGTGGTAGGTTATCAGTCAGGCCATAACATACGGTGTGGTAGGTTATCAGTCAGGCCATTACATACGGGGTGGTAGGTTATCAGGTTACCATGACATACGGGGTGGTAGGTTATCAGTCAGGCCATTACATACGGTGTGGTAGGTTATCAGGTTACCATTACATACGGGGTGGTAGGTTATCAGTCAGGCCATGACATACGGTGTGGTAGGTTATCAGTCAGGCCATTACATACGGTGTGGTAGGTTATCAGTCAGGCCATTACATACGGGGTGGTAGGTTATCAGGTTACCATGACATACGGGGTGGTAGGTTATCAGTCAGGCCATTACATACAGGGTGGTAGGTTATCAGGTTACCATGACATACGGTGTGGTAGGTCATCAGTCAGGCCATTACATACGGTGTGGTAGGTTATCAGGTTACCATGACATACGGGGTGGTAGGTTATCAGTCAGGCCATTACATACGGGGTGGTAGGTTATCAGTCAGGCCATGCCATACGGGGTGGTAGGTTATCAGTCAGGCCATGACATACGGCGTGGTAGGTTATCAGTCAGGCCATGACATACGGGGTCAGGCCATTACATAATATGTTAGACTGCAGGGCTGAATTACTAGAGAAGAATGTTCTACTATACAGGAAGTTGTTATATATCCCTCCAAGCCAGTTCCAATGATGATGTTACTTCTTCCCCTCTAATCAGGGCCTGATTTAGACCTGGGACACCAGGTGGGTGATTCCCCTCTAATCAGGGCCTGATTTAGACCTGGGACACCAGGTGGGTGATTCCCCTCTAATCAGGGCCTGATTTAGACCTGGGACACCAGGTGGGTGATTCCCCTCTAATCAGGCCTGATTTAGACCTGGGACACCAGGTGGGTGATTCCCCTCTAATCAGAGACTGATTTAGACCTGGGACACCAGGTGGGTGATTCCCTCTAATCAGGGCCTGATTTAGACCTGGGACACCAGGTGGGTGATTCCCTCTAATCAGGACTGATTTAGACCTGTGACACCAGGTGGGTGATTCCCTTCCAATCAGGGACCGATTTAGACCTGGGACACCAGGTGGGTTATTCCCCTCTAATCAGCGACTTATTTAGACCTGGGACACCAGGTGGGTGATTCCCCTCAATCAGGGACTGATTTAGACCTGGGACACCAGGTGGGTGATTCCCTCTAATCAGGGCCTGATTTAGACCTGGGACACCAGGTGGGTGATTCCCTCTAATCAGAGTTACCAGGTTACCATGACATACGGTGTGGTAGGTCATCAGTCAGGCCATTACATACGGTGTGGTAGGTTATCAGGTTACCATGACATACGGGGTGGTAGGTTATCAGTCAGGCCATTACATACGGTGTGGTAGGTTATCTGTCAGGCTATTACATACGGTGTGGTAGGTTATCAGTCAGGTCATTACATACGGGGTGGTAGGTTATCAGGTTACCATGACATACGGGGTCAGGCCATTACATAATATGTTAGACTGCAGGGCTGAATTACTAGAGAAGAATGTTCTACTATACAGGAAGTTGTTATATATCCCTCCAAGCCAGTTCCAATGATGATGTTACTTCTTCCCCTCTAATCAGGGCCTGATTTAGACCTGGGACACCAGGTGGGTGATTCCCTCTAATCAGGGCCTGATTTAGACCTGGGACACCAGGTGGGTGATTCCCCTCTAATCAGGGCCTGATTTAGACCTGGGACACCAGGTGGGTGATTCCCTCTAATCAGGGACTGATTTAGACCTGGGACACCAGGTGGGTGATTCCCTCTAATCAGGGACTGATTTAGACCTGGGACACCAGGTGCGTGATTCCCCTCTAATCAGGGCCTGATTTAGACCTGGGACACCAGGTGGGTGATTCCCCTCTAATCAGGACTGATTTAGACCTGTGACACCAGGTGGGTGATTCCCTTCCAATCAGGGACCGATTTAGACCTGGGACACCAGGTGGGTTATTCCCCTCTAATCAGCGACTTATTTAGACCTGGGACACCAGGTGGGTGATTCCCCCTCTAATCAGGGACTGATTTAGACCTGGGACACCAGGTGGGTGATTCCCCTCTAATCAGGGCCTGATTTAGACCTGGGACACCAGGTGGGTGATTCCCCTCTAATCAGAGCCTGATTTAGACCTGGGACACCAGGTAGGTGATTCCCCTCTAATCAGGGCCTGATTTAGACCTGAGACACCAGGTGGGTGATTCCCCTCTAATCAGGGCCTGATTTAGAACTGGGACACCAGGTGGGTGATTCCCCTCTAATCAGGGCCTGATTTAGACCTGGGACACCAGGTGGGTGATTCCCCTCTAATCAGGGCCTGATTTAGACCTGGGACACCAGGTGGGTGATTCCCCTCTAATCAGGGCCTGATTTAGACCTGGGACACCAGGTGGGTGATTCCCCTCTAATCAGGACTGATTCAGACCTGGGACACCAGGTGGGTGATTCCCCTCTAATCAGGACTGATTCAGACCTGGGACACCAGGTGGGTGATTCCCCTCTAATCAGGGCCTGATTTAGACCTGGGACACCAGGTGGGTGATTCCCCTCTAATCAGGACTGATTCAGACCTGGGACACCAGGTGGGTGATTCCCCTCTAATCAGGACTGATTCAGACCTGGGACACCAGGTGGGTGATTCCCCTCTAATCAGGGACTGATTTAGAACTGGGACACCAGGTGGGTGATTCCCCTGATTTAGACCTGAGACACCAGGTGGGTGATTCCCCTCTAATCAGGGCCTGATTTAGAACTGGGACACCAGGTGGGTGATTCCCCTCTAATCAGGGCCTGATTTAGACCTGGGACACCAGGTGGGTGATTCCCCTCTAATCAGGGCCTGATTTAGACCTGGGACACCAGGTGGGTGATTCCCCTCTAATCAGGGCCTGATTTAGACCTGGGACACCAGGTGGGTGATTCCCCTCTAATCAGGGCCTGATTTAGACCTGGGACACCAGGTGGGTGATTCCCCTCTAATCAGGACTGATTCAGACCTGGGACACCAGGTGGGTGATTCCCCTCTAATCAGGACTGATTCAGACCTGGGACACCAGGTGGGTGATTCCCCTCTAATCAGGGACTGATTTAGACCTGGGACACCAGGTGGGTGATTCCCTTCTAATCAGGGACTGATTTAGACCTGGGACACCAGGTGGGTGATTCCCCTCTAATCAGGGACTGATTTAGAACTGGGACACCAGGTGGGTGATTCCCCTGATTTAGACCTGAGACACCAGGTGGGTGATTCCCCTCTAATCAGGGCCTGATTTAGAACTGGGACACCAGGTGGGTGATTCCCCTCTAATCAGGGCCTGATTTAGACCTGGGACACCAGGTGGGTGATTCCCCTCTAATCAGGGCCTGATTTAGACCTGGGACACCAGGTGGGTGATTCCCCTCTAATCAGGGCCTGATTTAGACCTGGGACACCAGGTGGGTGATTCCCCTCTAATCAGGGCCTGATTTAGACCTGGGACACCAGGTGGGTGATTCCCCTCTAATCAGGACTGATTCAGACCTGGGACACCAGGTGGGTGATTCCCCTCTAATCAGGACTGATTCAGACCTGGGACACCAGGTGGGTGATTCCCCTCTAATCAGGGACTGATTTAGACCTGGGACACCAGGTGGGTGATTCCCTTCTAATCAGGGACTGATTTAGACCTGGGACACCAGGTGGGTGATTCCCCTCTCATCAGGGACTGATTTAGACCTGGGACACCAGGTGGGTGATTCCCCTCTAATCAGGGACTGATTTAGACCTGGGACTCCACCTTTATATGGTATATTTACAGTTCCTTGTGTTTGATCCTGTTTCAAACCTCCAATGACTGCACTTCAGTTCTTCAAAACTTGACAGCAATGAGTGGGTCGGGGAGAAAAGGAGAAGACTCAGTGTCACCTGAAGGTCTCAACTTCACAGACCTGTCTCTCTCCCTCACCCGTTCTCTTTTCAATCATGTGACCCAGCCTCACCTTCACAGACCTGTCTCTCTCTGTCTCTCTCTCTCTCTCTCTCCCTCACCCGTTCTCTTTCCAATCATGTGACCCAGCCTCACCTTCACAGACCTCTCTCTCTCTCTCTCTCGATACACAGACAGGTCTGTGATGGTTGGAAAGAGAATGGGTAAGAGAGAGAGAGAGAGAGAGAGAGAGAGAGAGAGAGAGAGAGAGAGAGAGAGAGAGAGAGAGAGAGAGAGAGAGAGAGAGAGAGAGGTCTGTGAAGGGTGAGGCTGGGTCACATGATTGAAAAGAGAACGGGTGAGGGAGAGAGACAGGTCTGTGAAGTTGAGACCTTCATGTGACACTGAGTCTTCTCCTTTTCTCCCCGACCCACTCATTGCTGTCAAGCCCCAGTGTCACCTGAAGGTCTCAACTTCACATCAATAACACAGTGACATGATTTGACCTTCATGTAATGGTCCTGACAGAGAGACGATGGCTGGGTTCTCTGTCCTCACTTACAGTGCCTTGCGAAAGTATTCGGCCCCCTTGAACTTTGCGACCTTTTGCCACATTTCAGGCTTCTGTATTTTTTTGTGAAGAATCAACAACAAGTGGGACACAATCATGAAGTGGAACGACATTTATTGGATATTTCAAACTTTTTTAACAAATCAAAAACTGAAAAATTGGGCGTGCAAAATTATTCAGCCCCTTTACCTTTCAGTGCAGAAAACTCTCTCCAGAAGTTCAGTGAGCATCTCTGAATGATCCAATGTTGACCTAAATGACTAATGATGATAAATACAATCCACCTGTGTGTAATCAAGTCTCCGTATAAATGCACCTGCACTGTGATAGTCTCAGAGGTCCGTTAAAAGCGCAGAGAGGATCATGAAGAACAAGGAACACACCAGGCAGGTCCGAGATACTGTTGTGAAGAAGTTTAAAGCCGGATTTGGATACAAAAAGATTTCCCAAGCTTTAAACATCCCAAGGAGCACTGTGCAAGCGATAATATTGAAATGGAAGGAGTATCAGACCACTGCAAATCTACCAAGACCCTGGCCGTCCCTCTAAACTTTCAGCTCATACAAGGAGAAGACTGATCAGAGATGCAGCCAAGAGGCCCATGATCACTCTGGATGAACTGCAGAGATCTACAGCTGAGGTGGGAGACTCTGTCCATAGGACAACAATCAGTCGTATATTGCACAAATCTGACCTTTATGGAAGAGTGGCAAGAAGAAAGCCATTTCTTAAAGATATCCATAAAAAGTGTTGTTTAAAGTTTGCCACAAGTCACCTGGGAGACACACCAAACATGTGGAAGAAGGTGCTCTGCTCAGATGAAACCAAAATTGAACTTTTTGGCAACAATGCAAAACGTTATGTTTGGCGTAAAAGCAACACAGTCCATCACCCTGAACACACCATCCCCACTGTCAAACATGGTGGTGGCAGCATCATGGTTTGGGCCTGCTTTTCTTCAGCAGGGACAGGGAAGATGGTTAAAATTGATGGGAAGATGGATGGAGCCAAATACAGGACCATTCTGGAAGAAAACCTGATGGAGTCTGCAAAAGACCTGAGACTGGGACGGAGATTTGTCTTCCAACAAGACAATGATCCAAAACATAAAGCAAAATCTATAATGGAATGGTTGAAAAATAAACATGTCCAGGTGTTAGAATGGCCAAGTCAAAGTCCAGACCTGAATCCAATCGAGAATCTGTGGAAAGAACTGAAAACTGTTGTTCACAAATGCTCTCCATCCAACCTCACTGAGCTCGAGCTGTTTTGCAAGGAGGAATGGGAAAAAATGTCAGTCTCTCGATGTGCAAAACTGATAGAGACCCCAAGCGACTTACAGCTGTAATCGCAGCAAAAGGTGGAGCTACAAAGTATTAACTTAAGGGAGCTGAATGATTTTTCAGTTTTTGATTTGTTAAAAATGTTTGAAATATCCAATAAATGTCGTTCCACTTCATGATTGTGTCCCACTTGTTGTTGATTCTTCACAAAAAAATACAGTTTTATATCTTTATGTTTGAAGCCTGAAATGTGGCAAAAGGTCGCAAAGTTCAAGGGGGCCGAATACTTTCGCAAGGCACTGTATTATTTAGTCTGGGCAGACAGTAGGGAAAGAGGAGGGAGACAGGAGGCAGACAGGGTGAGACAGGAGAGAAGAGAGAGGAGGGTGACAGGAGAAAGGTAGAGAGAAGAGAAACAACAGAGAGACAGGAGGGAGAGAGGAGAGATGGGGGAGAGAGAAGAGAGGCAGGAGAGAGAGGAGGAAAGACAGAGGGAAAGAGGAGGGAGACAGGAGAGAGACAGGAGGGAGAGAGGAGAGATGGGGGAGAGAGAAGAGAGGCAGGAGAGAGAGGAGGAAAGACAGAGGGAAAGAGGAGGGAAAGAGGAGGGAGACAGGAGGGAGACAGGAGAGAGACAGGAGAGAGACAGGAGAGAAGAGAGAGGAGGGTGACAGGAGAGATGTAGAGAGAAGAGAAACAGGAGGGAGAGAGGATAGATGGGGGAGAGAGAATAGAGGCAGGAGAGAGAGGAGGAAAGACGAGAGAGGAGAGAGAAGAGGGAGAGAGGAGGGAGAGAGGAGAGACATGTTAGGGGAAACAGGAGACAGAGGAGGAAGAGAGGAGGGATACAGGAATACAGGAGAGGGGAGAGAGAAAGGAGAGAGGTAAGGGAGAGAGGTAAGAGAGGAGGGAGAGGGGAGGGAGACAAGAGGGAGGCAGGATAGAGAAGAAGGAGAGAAGATAGAGATAGGAGAGAGAAGGTGGAAGACAGAAGAGAGGGAGAGAGGACAGAGAAAAGGGAGGACGGAGACAGGAGAGAGAAGGGGGAGAGAGGAGGGAAGAGGGAGAGAGCAGGTAAGAGGTGAGAGAGCAGGGGAGAGAGAAGGGAAGAGGGAGAGAGCAGGGAAGAGGGAGGAGGGAGAGAGAAGAGAGAGAGTAAGAAAACAGGAGTGAAAGGAGGTAGAGAAGAGAGACGAAAGAGAGGAGAGAGAGAGGAGAGAAGAGGGAGACAGTAGAGAGAGAAGAGGGAGGGAGGAGAGATAGAAGGGGTAGAGGAGGGAGAGGAGAGAGAAGAGGGAAAGGGAGAGAGGAGAGAGAAGAGGGAGTGAGGATGGAGACAGGAGAAGGAGAGAGGAGGGAGGAGAGAAGAGGGAGTGAGGAGGGAGACAGTAGAAGGAGAGAGGAGGGAGAGGAGAGAGAAGAGGGAGTGACACAGGAGGAGAGAGGAGGGAGGAGAGGAGGGAGTGAGGAGGGAGACAGGAGAATGAGAGAGGAGGGAGAGGAGAGAGAAGAGGGAGTGACACAGGAGGAGAGAGGAGGGAGGAGAGAAGAGGGAGAGAGGAGGGAGAGGAGAGAGAAGAGGGAGTGACACAGGAGGAGAGAGGAGGGAGATGAGGGTAAGGATCAGGTAGAGGACTGTCTAAGTGAAGAATCGTAACTCGATGGTCTCATAAAGCAACAAAAGATTGCAAAACTTGGTGTTACCCACACCGCTCTCAAATTAGGATTCATCCATAACATTCTGGCAGTATGCTGAATTTGGTGTTGCCTTTCTGGGCCCCCGGGGCTGTCTTGGGGGTTAATTGGCTTTTCAAAGGTTATCAAATGAATACGGTTTAATGTCTGAACCAATCAGTAGTAGCTGGTCCTTCTCTTTCATGTGCGGGTTTGGTCCTTCTGTAGCTCAGTTGGTAGAGCATGGCGCTTGTAACGCCAGGGTTGTGGGTTCGATTCCCGGGACCACCCATACGTAGAATGTATGCACACATGACTGTAAGTCGCTTTGGATAAAAGCGTCTGCTAAATGGCATATATTATTATTATATATAATATTTATACATGATTAATAATGTATTCCATTTAGCAGACACGTTCATCAGTCATGAGTGTCATGTGGAGGGGCGTGGTTTATATAGCTAGATAGCTACTCTACAGGTGGAGGGGCGTGGTTTATATAGCTATAGATAGCTACTCTACAGGTGGAGGGGCGTGGTTTATATAGCTATAGATAGCTACTCTACAGGTGGAGGGGCGTGGTTTATATAGCTATAGATAGCTACTCTACAGGTGGAGGGGCGTGGTTTATATAGCTATAGATAGCTACTCTACAGGTGGAGGGGCGTGGTTTATATAGCTATAGATAGCTACTCTACAGGTGGAGGGGCGTGGTTTATATAGCTAGATAGCTACTCTACAGGTGGAGGGGCGTGGTTTATATAGCTATAGATAGCTACTCTACAGGTGGAGGGGCGTGGTTTATATAGCTATAGATAGCTACTCTACAGGTGGAGGGGCGTGGTTTATATAGCTATAGATAGCTACTCTACAGGTGGAGGGGCGTGGTTTATATAGCTATAGATAGCTACTCTACAGGTGGAGGGGCGTGGTTTATATAGCTATAGATAGCTACTCTACAGGTGGAGGGGCGTGGTTTATATAGCTATAGATAGCTACTCTACAGGTGGAGGGGCCTGGTTTATATAGCTATAGATAGCTACTCTACAGGTGGAGGGGCGTGGTTTATATAGCTAGATAGCTACTCTACAGGTGGAGGGGCGTGGTTTATATAGCTAGATAGCTACTCTACAGGTGGAGGGGCGTGGTTTATATAGCTATAGATAGCTACTCTACAGGGGGAGGGGCGTGGTTTATATAGCTATAGATAGCTACTCTACAGGGGGTAACATTTGACTGTAAGGGTGTCAGCAAATACAGTTAACAGTTTACACTTATATGTCTCCCCTTTCATCTGTGTCTGTGCGTTAGCTAGTTACTGGTTAGCTATTAGCACTGATACGATTTCAATGTAGTTTGAGTTACTTTGTGCGTCGTTAAATTAGCTTGAGATGGTACTGCAACACTGGTCACTGCATCCACGTTTTTTGACAAAGTCGATTCAAAGAACTGTCAGTCAAGGACTGGTAAAGGTAGAGTAATGACTCTATGGTAAAGGTAGTGTAATGACTCTATGGTAAAGGTAGTGTAATGACTCTATGGTAAAGGTAGTGTAATGACTCTATGGTAAAGGTAGAGTAATGACTCTATGGTAAAGGTAGTGTAATGACTCTATGGTAAAGGTAGAGTAATGACTCTATGGTAAAGGTAGTGTAAGGATTCAATGGTAAAGGTAGAGTAATGACTCTATGGTAAAGGTAGTGTAATGACTCTATGGTAAAGGTAGAGTAATGACTCTATGGTAAAGGTAGTGTAATGACTCTATGGTAAAGGTAGAGTAATGACTCTATGGTAAAGGTAGTGTAATGACTCTATGGTAAAGGTAGAGTAATGACTCTATGGTAAAGGTAGAGTAATGACTCTATGGTAAAGGTAGTGTAATGACTCTATGGTAAAGGTAGTGTAATGACTCTATGGTAAAGGTAGTGTAATGACTCTATGGTAAAGGTAGTGTAATGACTCTATGGTAAAGGTAGTGTAATGACTCTATGGTAAAGGTAGTGTAATGACTCTATGGTAAAGGTAGTGTAATGACTCTATGGTAAAGGTAGAGTAATGACTCTATGGTAAAGGTAGTGTAAGGATTCAATGGTAAAGGTAGAGTAATGACTCTATGGTAAAGGTAGTGTAATGACTCTATGGTAAAGGTAGTGTAATGACTCTATGGTAAAGGTAGTGTAATGACTCTATGGTAAAGGTAGTGTAATGACTCTATGGTAAAGGTAGAGTAATGACTCTATGGTAAAGGTAGTGTAATGACTCTATGGTAAAGGTAGAGTAATGACTCTATGGTAAAGGTAGTGTAATGACTCTATGGTAAAGGTAGAGTAATGACTCTATGGTAAAGGTAGAGTAATGACTCTATGGTAAAGGTAGTGTAATGACTCTATGGTAAAGGTAGTGTAATGACTCTATGGTAAAGGTAGTGTAATGACTCTATGGTAAAGGTAGTGTAATGACTCTATGGTAAAGGTAGTGTAATGACTCTATGGTAAAGGTAGTGTAATGACTCTATGGTAAAGGTAGAGTAATGACTCTATGGTAAAGGTAGTGTAAGGATTCAATGGTAAAGGTAGAGTAATGACTCTATGGTAAAGGTAGTGTAATGACTCTATGGTAAAGGTAGAGTAATGACTCTATGGTAAAGGTAGAGTAATGACTCTATGGTAAAGGTAGTGTAATGACTCTATGGTAAAGGTAGAGTAATGACTCTATGGTAAAGGTAGTGTAATGACTCTATGGTAAAGGTAGAGTAATGACTCTATGGTAAAGGTAGTGTAATGACTCTATGGTAAAGGTAGAGTAATGACTCTATGGTAAAGGTAGAGTAATGACTCTATGGTAAAGGTAGTGTAATGACTCTATGGTAAAGGTAGTGTAATGACTCTATGGTAAAGGTAGTGTAATGACTCTATGGTAAAGGTAGTGTAATGACTCTATGGTAAAGGTAGTGTAATGACTCTATGGTAAAGGTAGTGTAATGACTCTATGGTAAAGGTAGAGTAATGACTCTATGGTAAAGGTAGTGTAAGGATTCAATGGTAAAGGTAGAGTAATGACTCTATGGTAAAGGTAGTGTAATGACTCTATGGTAAAGGTAGAGTAATGACTCTATGGTAAAGGTAGAGTAATGACTCTATGGTAAAGGTAGTGTAATGACTCTATGGTAAAGGTAGTGTAATGACTCTATGGTAAAGGTAGAGTAATGACTCTATGGTAAAGGTAGTGTAATGACTCTATGGTAAAGGTAGTGTAATGACTCTATGGTTGTGTAATGACTCTATGGTAAAGGTAGAGTAATGACTCTATGGTAAAGGTAGTGTAATGACTCTATGGTAAAGGTAGAGTAATGACTCTATGGTAAAGGTAGAGTAATGACTCTATGGTAAAGGTAGTGTAATGACTCTATGGTAAAGGTAGAGTAATGACTCTATGGTAAAGGTAGTGTAATGACTCTATGGTAAAGGTAGAGTAATGACTCTATGGTAAAGGTAGAGTAATGACTCTATGGTAAAGGTAGTGTAATGACTCTATGGTAAAGGTAGTGTAATGACTCTATGGTAAAGGTAGAGTAATGACTCTATGGTAAAGGTAGTGTAATGACTCTATGGTAAAGGTAGAGTAATGACTCTATGGTAAAGGTAGTGTAATGACTCTATGGTAAAGGTAGTGTAATGACTCTATGGTAAAGGTAGAGTAATGACTCTATGGTAAAGGTAGTGTAATGACTCTATGGTAAAGGTAGTGTAATGACTCTATGGTAAAGGGAGTGTAATGACTCTATGGTAAAGGTAGTGTAATGACTCTATGGTAAAGGTAGTGTAATGACTCTATGGTAAAGGTAGTGTAATGACTCTATGGTAAAGGTAGTGTAATGACTCTCTATGGTAAAGGTAGTGTAATGACTCTATGGTAAAGGTAGAGTAATGACTCTATGGTAAAGGTAGAGTAATGACTCTATGGTAAAGGTAGTGTAATGACTCTATGGTAAAGGTAGTGTAATGACTCTATGGTAAAGGTAGTGTAATGACTCTATGGTAAAGGTAGTGTAAGGATTCAATGGTAAAGGTAGAGTAATGACTCTATGGTAAAAGTAGTGTAATGACTCTATGGTAAAGGTAGTGTAATGACTCTATGGTAAAGGTAGTGTAAGGATTCAATGGTAAAGGTAGAGTAATGACTCTATGGTAAAGGTAGTGTAATGACTCTATGGTAAAGGTAGAGTAATGACTCTATGGTAAAGGTAGAGTAATGACTCTATGGTAAAGGTAGTGTAATGACTCTATGGTAAAGGTAGTGTAATGACTCTATGGTAAAGGTAGAGTAATGACTCTATGGTAAAGGTAGTGTAATGACTCTATGGTAAAGGTAGTGTAATGACTCTATGGTTGTGTAATGACTCTATGGTAAAGGTAGAGTAATGACTCTATGGTAAAGGTAGTGTAATGACTCTATGGTAAAGGTAGTGTAATGACTCTATGGTAAAGGTAGTGTAATGACTCTATGGTAAAGGTAGAGTAATGACTCTATGGTAAAGGTAGAGTAATGACTCTATGGTAAAGGTAGTGTAATGACTCTATGGTAAAGGTAGTGTAATGACTCTATAGTAAAGGTAGAGTAATGACTCTATGGTAAAGGTAGTGTAATGACTCTATGGTAAAGGTAGAGTAATGACTCTATGGTAAAGGTAGTGTAATGACTCTATGGTAAAGGTAGTGTAATGACTCTATGGTAAAGGTAGTGTAATGACTCTATGGTAAAGGTAGAGTAATGACTCTATGGTAAAGGTAGTGTAATGACTCTATGGTAAAGGTAGAGTAATGACTCTATGGTAAAGGTAGTGTAATGACTCCATGGTAAAGGTAGTGTAATGACTCTATGGTAAAGGTAGAGTAATGACTCTATGGTAAAGGTAGAGTAATGACTCTATGGTAAAGGTAGTGTAATGACTCTATGGTAAAGGTAGAGTAATGACTCTATGGTAAAGGTAGAGTAATGACTCTATGGTAAAGGTAGAGTAATGACTCTATGGTAAAGGTAGTGTAATGACTCTATGGTAAAGGTAGAGTAATGACTCTATGGTAAAGGTAGAGTAATGACTCTATGGTAAAGGTAGTGTAATGATTCAATGGTAAAGGTAGTGTAATGACTCTATGGTAAAGGTAGTGTAAGGATTCAATGGTAAAGGTAGTGTAATGACTCTATGGTAAAGGTAGAGTAATGACTCTATGGTAAAGGTAGAGTAATGACTCTATGGTAGTGTAATGACTCCATGGTAAAGGTAGTGTAATGACTCTATGGTAAAGGTAGAGTAATGACTCTATGGTAGTGTAATGACTCCATGGTAAAGGTAGAGTAATGACTCTATGGTAAAGGTAGTGTAATGACTCCATGGTAAAGGTAGTGTAATGACTCTATGGTAAAGGTAGTGTAATGACTCTATGGTAAAGGTAGTGTAATGACTCTATGGTAAAGGTAGTGTAATGACTCTATGGTTGTGTAATGACTCTATGGTAAAAGGGCTGACAGCAATAGCTCAATATTTCTCCTACACTTTGCTTTACATACCAACTCAGGGGACTTTGGCATGAGCTTGAAACTACCATTGGCAGGATGAGGAGTGGTGATAGATTGAGACAGGTTTTACCCACAATATGTCCATATGTGTCCATGTATACTGTAGGCTACTGTGTGATGTGTGTTTTGGGTTGTTCCTAGTGTATAATGGTAACAGTATAGAGTTACATAAGAAGGCCACGCAGTCCTCTGTTGATGTCCTGCCAACCTGAGTTAGTACACAGCTCTTTCATTTGAGAGAGGAGACGGAATAATTCAGCTCCTCTCTCTGCCCCACCGCACACACACACACACACACACACACACACACACACACACACACACACTAGACCAAGCTCACCGCTCACACAGCCCAGCGATCCCGATGACTCATGGAAAAAGCTGCCTGAATAACCAAACAAGAAGCAGGAACAACAGTGGTTTCAGGTTTACTGGGAGGGGGACAGACTACAGGCTGTGTCCAGGTTTACTGGGAGGGGACAGACTACAGGCTGTGTTCAGGTTTACTGGGAGGGGACAGACTACAGGCTGTGTTCAGGTTTACTGGGAGGGGACAGACTACAGGCTGTGTCCAGGTTTACTGGGAGGGGACAGACTACAGGCTGTGTTCAGGTTTACTGGGAGGGGACAGACTACAGGCTGTGTTCAGGTTTACTGGGAGGGGACAGACTACAGGCTGTGTTCAGGTTTACTGGGAGGGGACAGACTACAGGCTGTGTTCAGGTTTACTGGGAGGGGACAGACTACAGGCTGTGTTCAGGTTTACTGGGAGGGGACAGACTACAGGCTGTGTCCAGGTTTACTGGGAGGGGACAGACTACAGGCTGTGTTCAGGTTTACTGGGAGGGGACAGACTACAGGCTGTGTCCAGGTTTACTGGGAGGGGACAGACTACAGGCTGTGTTCAGGTTTACTGGGAGGGGACAGACTACAGGCTGTGTTCAGGTTTACTGGGAGGGGGACAGACTACAGGCTGTGTCCAGGTTTACTGGGAGGGGACAGACTACAGGCTGTGTCCAGGTTTACTGGGAGGGGACAGACTACAGGCTGTGTTCAGGTTTACTGGGAGGGGACAGACTACAGGCTGTGTTCAGGTTTACTGGGAGGGGACAGACTACAGGCTGTGTTCAGGTTTACTGGGAGGGGACAGACTACAGGCTGTGTTCAGGTTTACTGGGAGGGGACAGACTACAGGCTGTGTTCAGGTTTACTGGGAGGGGACAGACTACAGGCTGTGTTCAGGTTTACTGGGAGGGGACAGACTACAGGCTGTGTCCAGGTTTACTGGGAGGGGACAGACTACAGGCTGTGTTCAGGTTTACTGGGAGGGGACAGACTACAGGCTGTGTTCAGGTTTACTGGGAGGGGACAGACTACAGGCTGTGTCCAGGTTTACTGGGAGGGGACAGACTACAGGCTGTGTTCAGGTTTACTGGGAGGGGACAGACTACAGGCTGTGGTCAGGTTTACTGGGAGGGGACAGACTACAGGCTGTGTCCAGGTTTACTGGGAGGGGACAGACTACAGGCTGTGTCCAGGGTTACTGGGAGGGGGACAGACTACAGGCTGTGTCCAGGTTTACTGGAAGGGGACAGACTACAGGCTGTGTCCAGGTTTACTGGAAGGGGGACAGACTACAGGCTGTGTCCAGGTTTACTGGGAGGAGACAGACTACAGGCTGTGTCCAGGTTTACTGGGAGGGGACAGACTACAGGCTGTGGTCAGGTTTACTGTAAGGGGACAGACTACAGGCTGTGTCCAGGTTTACTGGGAGGGGACAGACTACAGGCTGTGGTCAGGTTTACTGGGAGGGACAGACTACAGGCTGTGTCCAGGTTTACTGGGAGGAGACAGACTACAGGCTGTGTTCAGGTTTACTGGGAGGGGACAGACTACAGGCTGTGTTCAGGTTTACTGGGAGGGGACAGACTACAGGCTGTGTCCAGGTTTACTGGGAGGGGACAGACTACAGGCTGTGTTCAGGTTTACTGGGAGGGGACAGACTACAGGCTGTGTCCAGGTTTACTGGGAGGGGGACAGACTACAGGCTGTGGTCAGGTTTACTGGGAGGGGACAGACTACAGGCTGTGTCCAGGGTTACTGGGAGGAGACAGACTACAGGCTGTGTTCAGGTTTACTGGGAGGGGACAGACTACAGGCTGTGTTCAGGTTTACTGGGAGGGGACAGACTACAGGCTGTGTCCAGGTTTACTGGGAGGGGACAGACTACAGGCTGTGTTCAGGTTTACTGGGAGGGGACAGACTACAGGCTGTGTTCAGGTTTACTGGGAGGGGGACAGACTACAGGCTGTGTTCAGGTTTACTGGGAGGGGACAGACTACAGGCTGTGTTCAGGTTTACTGGGAGGGGACAGACTACAGGCTGTGTTCAGGTTTACTGGGAGGAGACAGACTACAGGCTGTGTTCAGGTTTACTGGGAGGGGACAGACTACAGGCTGTGTTCAGGTTTACTGGGAGGGGACAGACTACAGGCTGTGTTCAGGTTTACTGGGAGGGGACAGACTACAGGCTGTGTCCAGGTTTACTGGGAGGGGACAGACTACAGGCTGTGTTCAGGTTTACTGGGAGGGGACAGACTACAGGCTGTGTTCAGGTTTACTGGGAGGGGACAGACTACAGGCTGTGTCCAGGTTTACTGGGAGGGGGACAGACTACAGGCTGTGTCCAGGTTTACTGGGAGGGGGACAGACTACAGGGAGGAAGATAGGGGTTTGGAGAAGTTTCAACAGCTGTATGTTGGTGATGTTATGATGTACGGGGGGGATAATTCCACCAGCTAGATGAGCCTTCCCATCTTTAGTTCCCTTACGTCAGCCACGGGGCATCTCTGTAACCATCACACACACACCGCACCACACACAACTACATACACTACCTCACCCCATCCGCCTGCTGGTCCCAATAAGGACTGGTTTAGCCTTGGTTTGCATTCTTTAAACAGTTTGGACAAGGCCATGCGCTCTGAGCAGTTTTCCAGGGCACGTATTACAGTGTGTGTGACTTGACTTATGTGGCTGTGGGGGAAAGACTTCGAGACAGACTGTATTAGAGAGAGCGAGAGAGAGAGAGAGAGAGAGAGAGAGAGAGAGAGAGAGAGAGAGAGAGAGAGAGAGAGAGAGAGAGAGAGAGAGACAGAGAGAGAGAGAGCAAGAGATAGAGTGACAGAGAGAGAGAGACACAGAGAGAGAGAGAGAGAGACAGAGAGAGAGAGCGAGAGAGAGACAGAGACACAGAGAAAGAGAGAGAGAGAGAGCGAGAGAGAGAGAGAGAGACACGAGAGAGAGAGAGAGAGAGAGAGAGAGAGAGAGAGAGAGAGAGAGAGAGAGAGAGAGACACAGAGAGAGAGAGAGAGAGATATATATAATATGACATTTGTAATGTCTTTACTGTTTTGAAACTGTTGTATGTGTAATGTTTACTGTTAATTTTTGTTGTTTTTCACTTTATATATTCACTTTGTATGTTGTCTACCTCACTTGCTTTGGCAATGTTAACACATGTTTCCCATGCCAATAAAGCCCTTGAATTGAATTGAATTGAATTGAGAGAGAGAGAGAGAGAGAGAGAGAGAGAGAGAGAGAGAGAGAGAGAGAGAGAGAGAGAGAGAGAGAGAGAGAGAGAGAGAGAGAGAGAGAGAGAGAGAGAGACACAGAGAGAGAGATAGAGAGGGAGAGAGAGAGAGAGAGAGAGAGACACAGAGAGACACAGAGAGAGAGAGAGAGAGAGAGAGAGAGAGAGAGAGAGAGAGAGAGAGAGAGAGAGAGAGAGAGAGAGAGAGAGCAGAGCAAGAGAGAGAGCGAGAGCCAGAGAGACACAGATTGCCCTTTATGGTTGTGAGGTCTGGGGTCCGCTCACCATCCAAGAATTCACGAAATGGGACGAGTACCAAATTGAGACTCTGCATACAGAATTCTGCAAAAAAATATCCTCCGTGTACAACGTAGAACACCAAATAATGCATGCAGAGCAGAATTAGGCCGATACCCACAAATGATCAAAATCCAGAAAAGAGCCGTTAAATTCTACAACCACCTAAAAGGAAGCGATTCCCAAACCTTCCATAACAAAGCCAACACCTACAGAGAAATGAACCTGGAGAAGAGTCCCCTAAGCAAGCTGGTCCTGGGGCTCTGTTCACAAACACAAACACACCCCACAGAGCCCCAGGACAACAACAGAAAACAAACCCTAGTTTGATAAACTCCCATATCTACTGGGGGAAATTCCACATTGTGACAAAGCAGCAGCCAGATTTGTGACCTGTTGCCACGAGAAAAGGGCAACCAGTTAAGAACAAACACCATTGTAAATACAACCAATATTTATGCTTATGAATTTCCCTTGTGTTCTTTAACTATTTGCACGTCATTAAAACACTGTATATAGACATAATATGACATTTGAAATGTCTTTATTCTTTAGGAAATTCTGTGAGTGTAATGTTTACTGTTTATTTCAATTGTTTATTTCACTTTTGTTTATTATCTATTTCACTTGCTTTGGCAATGATAACATATGTTTCCCATGTCAATAAAGCTCTTAAAGGGGGAGGGAGGGAAAGAGAGAGAAGCCTGGATTCTAATAATCTAATAATTCTAATAACCCTCTCTCTCTACCACCCAATACCACCAACCAATAGACTAATGTTATACCACCACCCAATAGACTCTAATACTATACCACCAACCAATAGACTCTAATATTATACCACCACCCAATAGACTCTAATACTATACCACCAACCAATAGACTAATGTTATACCACCACCCAATAGACTCTAATACTATACCACCAACCAATAGACTCAAATAATATACCACCAACCAATAGACTCAAATACTATACCACCAACCAATAGACTAATGTTATACCACCACCCAATAGACTCTAATACTATACCACCAACCAATAGACTCTAATACTATACCACCACCCAATAGACTCTAATACTATACCACCACCCAATAGACTCTAATACTATACCACCAACCAATAGACTAATGTTATACCACCACCCAATAGACTCTAATACTATACCACCAACCAATAGACTCAAATAATATACCACCACCCAATAGACTCTAATGTTATACCACCACCCAATAGACTCTAATACTATACCACCAACCAATAGACTCAAATACTATACCACCACCCAATAGACTCTAATACTATACCACCAACCAATAGACTAATGTTATACCACCACCCAATAGACTCTAATACTATACCACCAACCAATAGACTCAAATAATATACCACCACCCAATAGACTCTAATACTATACCACCACCCAATAGACTCTAATACTATACCACCAACCAATAGACTCAAATATTATACCACCACCCAATAGACTCTAATATTATACCACCACCCAATAGACTCTAATATTATACCACCACCCAATAGACTCTAATACTATACCACCACCCAATAGACTCTAATACTATACCACCACCCAATAGACTCTAATACTATACCACCACCCAATAGACTCTAATACTATACCACCACCCAATAGACTCTAATACTATACCACCACCCAATAGACTCTAATACTATACCACCACCCAATAGACTAATACTATACCACCACCCAATAGACTAATACTATACCACCACCCAATAGACTAATACTATACCACCACCCAATAGACTAATATTATACCACCACCCAATAGACTTTAATACTATACCACCACCCAATAGACTAATACTATACCACCACCCAATAGACTAATACTATACAACCACCACCCAATAGACTAATATTATACCACCACCCAATAGACTAATACTATACCACCACCCAATAGACTAATATTATACCACCACCCAATAGACTCAAATACACTACCACCACCCAATAGACTCTAATACTATACCACCACCCATTAGACTATAATACTATACCACCACCCAATAGACTCTAATACTATACCACCATCCAATAGACTCTAATACTATACCACCACCCAATAGACTAATACTATACCACCACCCAATAGACTCTAATATTATACCACCACCCAATAGACTAATACTATACCACCACCCAATAGACTCTAATATTATACCACCACCCAATAGACTAATATTATACCACCACCCAATAGACTAATACTATACCACCACCCAATAGACTAATATTATACCACCACCCAATAGACTCAAATACACTACCACCACCCAATAGACTCTAATACTATACCACCACCCATTAGACTCTAATACTATACCACCACCCAATAGACTCTAATACTATACCACCATCCAATAGACTCTAATACTATACCACCACCCAATAGACTAATACTATACCACCACCCAATAGACTCTAATATTATACCACCACCCAATAGACTAATACTATACCACCACCCAATAGACTCTAATATTATACCACCACCCAATAGACTAATATTATACCACCACCCAATAGACTAATACTATACCACCACCCAATAGACTCTAATACTATACCACCACCCAATAGACTCTAATATTATACCACCACCCAGTAGACTAATATTATACCACCACCCAATAGACTCTAATACTATACCACCACCCAATAGACTCTAATATTATGCCACCACCCAATAGACTCTAATACTATACCACCACCCAATGGACTAATATTATACCACCACCCAATAGACTCAACTACTATACCACCACCCAATAGACTCTAATACTATACAACCACCCAATAGACTCTAATACTATACAACCACCCAATAGACTCAACTACTATACCACCACCCAATAGACTCTAATACTATACAACCACCCAATAGACTCTAATACTATACCACCACCCAATAGACTCTAATACTATACCACCACCCAATAGACTCTAATACTATACCACCACCCAATAGACTCTAATACTATACCACCACCCAATAGACTCTAATACTATACCACCACCCAATAGACTCTAATATTATGCCACCACCCAATAGACTCTAATACTATACCACCACCCAATGGACTAATATTATACCACCACCCAATAGACTCAACTACTATACCACCACCCAATAGACTCTAATACTATACCACCACCCAATAGACTAATATTATACCACCACCCAATAGACTCAACTACTATACCACCACCCAATAGACTCTAATACTATACAACCACCCAATAGACTCTAATACTATACCACCACCCAATAGACTAATATTATACCACCACCCAATAGACTCTAATACTATACCACCACCCAATAGACTCTAATATTATACCACCACCCAATAGACTCTAATACTATACCACCACCCAATAGACTCTAATACTATACCACCACCCAATAGACTCTAATACTATACCACCACCCAATAGACTCTAATACTATACCACCACCCAATAGACTCTAATACTATACCACCACCCAATAGACTCTAATATTATACCACCACCCAATAGACTCTAATATTATACCACCACCCAATAGACTCTAATACTATACCACCACCCAATAGACTAATACTATACCACCACCCAATAGACTCTAATATTATACCACCACCCAATAGACTCTAATACTATACCACCACCCAATAGACTCTAATACTATACCACCACCCAATAGACTCTAATACTATACCACCACCCAATAGACTCTAATACTATACCACCACCCAATATACTCTAATACTATACCACCACCCAATAGACTCTAATACTATACCACCACCCAATAGACTGTAATACTATACCACCACCCAATAGACTCTAATACTATACCACCACCCAATAGACTCTAATACTATACCACCACCCAATAGACTCTAATACTATACCACCACCCAATAGACTCTAATATTATACCACCACCCAATAGACTCTAATATTATACCACCACCCAATAGACTCTAATACTATACCACCACCCAATAGACTAATACTATACCACCACCCAATAGACTCTAATATTATACCACCACCCAATAGACTCTAATACTATACCACCACCCAATAGACTAATACTATACCACCACCCAATAGACTAATACTATACCACCACCCAAAAGACTAATACTATACTACCACCCAATAGACTCTAATATTATACCACCACCCAATAGACTCAACTACTATACCACCACCCAATAGACTCTAATACTATACAACCACCCAATAGACTCTAATACTATACCACCACCCAATAGACTAATATTATACCACCACCCAATAGACTCTAATACTATACCACCACCCAATAGACTCTAATATTATACCACCACCCAATAGACTCTAATACTATACCACCACCCAATAGACTCTAATACTATACCACCACCCAATAGACTCTAATACTATACCACCACCCAATAGACTCTAATACTATACCACCACCCAATAGACTCTAATACTATACCACCACCCAATAGACTCTAATACTATACCACCACCCAATAGACTCTAATATTATACCACCACCCAGTAGACTCTAATATTATACCACCACCCAATAGACTCTAATATTATACCACCACCCAATAGACTCTAATACTATACCACCACCCAATAGACTCTAATACTATACCACCACCCAATAGACTCTAATACTATACCACCACCCAATAGACTCTAATACTATACCACCACCCAATAGACTCTAATACTATACCACCACCCAATAGACTCTAATACTATACCACCACCCAATAGACTGTAATACTATACCACCACCCAATAGACTCTAATACTATACCACCACCCAATAGACTAATACTATACCACCACCCAATAGACTAATACTATACCACCACCCAATAGACTAATACTATACCACCACCCAATAGACTCTAATATTATACCACCACCCAATAGACTCTAATACTATACCACCACCCAATAGACTCTAATACTATACCACCACCCAATAGACTCTAATACTATACCACCACCCAATAGACTCTAATACTATACCACCACCCAATAGACTCTAATACTATACCACCACCCAATAGACTGTAATACTATACCACCACCCAATAGACTCTAATACTATACCACCACCCAATAGACTAATACTATACCACCACCCAATAGACTAATACTATACCACCACCCAATAGACTAATAATATACCACCACCCAATAGACTCTAATATTATACCACCACCCAATAGACTCTAATACTATACCACCACCCAATAGACTAATACTATACCACCACCCAATAGACTCTAATATTATACCACCACCCAATAGACTCTAATACTATACCACCACCCAATAGACTAATACTATACCACCACCCAATAGACTAATACTATACCACCACCCAAAAGACTAATACTATACCACCACCCAATAGACTCTAATATTATACCACCACCCAATAGACTCAACTACTATACCACCACCCAATAGACTCTAATACTATACAACCACCCAATAGACTCTAATACTATACCACCACCCAATAGACTAATATTATACCACCACCCAATAGACTCTAATACTATACCACCACCCAATAGACTCTAATATTATACCACCACCCAATAGACTCTAATACTATACCACCACCCAATAGACTCTAATACTATACCACCACCCAATAGACTCTAATACTATACCACCACCCAATAGACTCTAATACTATACCACCACCCAATAGACTCTAATACTATACCACCACCCAATAGACTCTAATACTATACCACCACCCAATAGACTCTAATATTATACCACCACCCAGTAGACTCTAATATTATACCACCACCCAATAGACTCTAATATTATACCACCACCCAATAGACTCTAATACTATACCACCACCCAATAGACTCTAATACTATACCACCACCCAATAGACTCTAATACTATACCACCACCCAATAGACTCTAATACTATACCACCACCCAATAGACTCTAATACTATACCACCACCCAATAGACTGTAATACTATACCACCACCCAATAGACTCTAATACTATACCACCACCCAATAGACTAATACTATACCACCACCCAATAGACTAATACTATACCACCACCCAATAGACTAATACTATACCACCACCCAATAGACTCTAATATTATACCACCACCCAATAGACTCTAATACTATACCACCACCCAATAGACTAATACTATACCACCACCCAATAGACTCTAATATTATACCACCACCCAATAGACTCTAATACTATACCACCACCCAATAGACTAATACTATACCACCACCCAATAGACTAATACTATACCACCACCCAAAAGACTAATACTATACCACCACCCAATAGACTCTAATATTATACCACCACCCAATAGACTCTAATACTATACCACCACCCAATAGACTCTAATATTATACCACCACCCAGTAGACTCTAATACTATACCACCACCCAATAAACTCTAATATTATACCACCACCCAGTAGACTCTAATATTATACCACCACCCAATAGACTAATACTATACCACTACCCAATAGACTCTAATATTATACCACCACCCAATAGACTAATACTATACCACCACCCAATAGACTCTAATACTATACCACCACCCAATAGACTCTAATATTATACCACCACCCAGTAGACTCTAATATTATACCACCACCCAGTAGACTCTAATACTATACCACCACCCAATAGACTCTAATATTATACCACCACCCAGTAGACTCTAATATTATACCACCACCCAGTAGACTCTAATATTATACCACCACCCAATAGACTAATACTATACCACTACCCAATAGACTCTAATATTATACCACCACCCAATAGACTCTAATACTATACCACCACCCAATAGACTAATACTATACCACCACCCAATAGACTCTAATATTATACCACCACCCAATAGACTCTAATACTATACCACCACCCAATAGACTAATACTATACCACCACCCAATAGACTCTAATATTATACCACCACCCAATAGACTCTAATACTATACCACCACCCAATAGACTCTAATATTATACCACCACCCAGTAGACTCTAATATTATACCACCACCCAATAGACTCTAATACTATACCACCACCCAATAGACTCTAATATTATACCACCACCCAGTAGACTCTAATATTATACCACCACCCAGTAGACTCTAATACTATACCACCACCCAATAGACTCTAATATTATACCACCACCCAGTAGACTCTAATATTATACCACCACCCAATAGACTAATATTATACCACCACCCAATAGACTCTAATATTATACCACCACCCAATAGACTCTAATATTATACCACCACCCAATAGACTCTAATATTATACCACCACCCAATAGACTCGAATATTATACCACCACCCATTAGATGGTGGTATAATATTCAAGTCTATATTTCATGAAGCTGGTTGAGAGAACTATGTCATCAAGGTTAAAGGGTGGCTACTTTGAAGAATATAAATATATATATAAATATATATATAAATATATATATAAAATATATTTTTATATAACACTTTTTTTTTTGGTTACTACATGATTCCATATGTGTTATTTCATAGTTTTGATGTCATCGCTATTATTCTACAATGTAGATAATAGTAATAAATAAATAAAAACCCTGGAAGGACTGGCACTTTATGTATATATATATATATTCTTAAATCTCCTAGATATTGGACAGACTCTGGACTGTCATTTTTGCCATTGTGGAATATGTTTTGCGATGTGTTTCTATAGTAGTAAAGGCCATATTCAAAATTTTGGAGAAAAAAAAACATTTTTATTTAAGAAATGTTGCTACCTAAAGGGATTCTTGAACTTCAAAATGAAATGGCTAAAGTGATCCATGGTTTGACATCTTAAAACGATTCCTTATGTCAGTTTTCCATCGGACCTTCCAAAATATACAATTAAGAAATCTTCTTGTTATTCTTTTCTCCTCTGTGAAGAGACCACCACTCTACCTGACACTGCCACACCGACCCTGCCACATTTAGAGGATACCACCGCTGCCCAAAGAGGAGCAGGTAAATATATACTCTCACCCTGCCACGTTTAGAGGAGAGGGTAAATATATACTCTCACCCTGCCACGTTTAGAGGAGAGGGTAAATATATACTCTCTCACCCTGCCACATTTAGAGGATACCACCGCTGCCCAAAGAGGAGCAGGTAAATATATACTCTCACCCTGTCACGTTTAGAGGAGAGGGTAAATATATACTCTCACCCTGCCACGTTTAGAGGAGAGGGTAAATATATACTCTCACCCTGCCACATTTAGAGGAGCAGGTAAATATATACTCTCACCCTGTCACGTTTAGAGGAGAGGGTAAATATATACTCTCACCCTGCCACGTTTAGAGGAGCAGGTAAATATATACTCTCACCCTGCCACGTTTAGAGGAGAGGGTAAATATATACTCTCACCCTGACACGTTTAGAGGAGAGGGTAAATATATACTCTCACCCTGACACGTTTAGAGGAGAGGGTAAATATATACTCTCACCCTGACACGTTTAGAGGAGAGGGTAAATATATACTCTCACCCTGACACATTTAGAGGAGAGGGTAAATATATACTCTCACCCTGCCACGTTTAGAGGAGAGGGTAAATATATACTCTCACCCTGTAACGTTTAGAGGAGCAGGTAAATATATACTCTCACCCTGTCACGTTTAGAGGAGAGGGTAAATATATACTCTCACCCTGTCACGTTTAGAGGAGAGGGTAAATATATACTCTCACCCTGTCACGTTTAGAGGAGAGGGTAAATATATACTCTCACCCTGACACGTTTAGAGGAGAGGGTAAATATATACTCTCACCCTGCCACGTTTAGAGGAGCAGGTAAATATATACTCTCACCCTGACACGTTTAGAGGAGAGGGTAAATATATACTCTCACCCTGACACGTTTAGAGGAGCAGGTAAATATATACTCTCACCCTGACACGTTTAGAGGAGAGGGTAAATATATACTCTCACCCTGTCACGTTTAGAGGAGAGGGTAAATATATACTCTCACCCTGTCACGTTTAGAGGAGAGGGTAAATATATACTCTCACCCTGTCACGTTTAGAGGAGAGGGTAAATATATACTCTCACCCTGCCACGTTTAGAGGAGAGGGTAAATATATACTCTCACCCTGTCACGTTTAGAGGAGAGGGTAAATATATACTCTCACCCTGTCACGTTTAGAGGAGAGGGTAAATATATACTCTCACCCTGTCACGTTTAGAGGAGAGGGTAAATATATACTCTCACCCTGCCACGTTTAGAGGAGAGGGTAAATATATACTCTCACCCTGCCACTTTTAGAGGAGCAGGTAAATATATACTCTCACCCTGCCACGTTTAGAGGAGCAGGTAAATATATACTCTCACCCTGCCACGTTTAGAGGAGAGGGTAAATATATACTCTCACCCTGTCACGTTTAGAGGAGAGGGTAAATATATACTCTCACCCTGTCACGTTTAGAGGAGAGGGTAAATATATACTCTCACCCTGTCACGTTTAGAGGAGAGGGTAAATATATACTCTCACCCTGCCACGTTTAGAGGAGAGGGTAAATATATACTCTCACCCTGCCACATTTAGAGGAGCAGGTAAATATATACTCTCACCCTGCCACGTTTAGAGGAGAGGGTAAATATATACTCTCACCCTGCCACGTTTAGAGGAGAGGGTAAATATATACTCTCACCCTGCCACTTTTAGAGGAGCAGGTAAATATATACTCTCACCCTGCCACGTTTAGAGGAGCAGGTAAATATATACTCTCACCCTGCCACGTTTAGAGGAGAGGGTAAATATATACGCTTTGAATTGAAAGAAAAGGAGAACATGATGATCAAATATGTTAAAATTAAAAATATTAGAATATTTATATTTCCAGATCGACTACAAAGTTTTATTTCCTCACGTGGTTGGCGCTCTGGTTGCCAGGAGACCATTTCACCACTATGGCACTCAGCCAGGCCAGTACACAAGTGACTGATAAGGCGCACCAATAGCTAAAATGCCTGGCAAATGTAGGTTCAGCCTGCCAAATGTAGATTCAACCTGCCAAATGTAGATTCATCCTGTAGATTCATCCTGCCAAATGTAGATTCATCCTGTAGATTCATCCTGAAGATTCAACCTGACAAATGTAGATTCATCCTGGAGATTCATCCTGCCAAATGTAGATTCATCCTGTAGATTCATCCTGTAGATTCAACCTGCCAAATGTAGATTCATCCTGGAGATTCAACCTGCCAAATGTAGGTTCATCCTGCCAAATGTAGGTTC
This sequence comes from Oncorhynchus keta, assembly GCF_023373465.1. Lineage (NCBI taxonomy): Eukaryota > Metazoa > Chordata > Actinopteri > Salmoniformes > Salmonidae > Oncorhynchus > Oncorhynchus keta. Next base: position 544,873 of record NC_068454.1, on the reverse strand, counting down.
ATCCTGCCAAATGTAGGTTCATCCTGTAGATTCATCCTGCCAAATGTAGGTTCATCCTGCCAAATGTAGGTTCATCCTGCCAAATGTAGATTCAACCTGCCAAATGTAGATTCATCCTGTAGATTCATCCTGCCAAATGTAGATTCATCCTGCCAAATGTAGGTTCATCCTGTAGATTCATCCTGTAGATTCATCCTGTAGATTCAACCTGCCAAATGTAGATTCATCCTGTAGATTCATCCTGTAGATTCATCCTGTAGATTCATCCTGCCAAATGTAGGTTCATCCTGCCAAATGTAGATTCATCCTGCCAAATGTAGATTCAACCTGCCAAATGTAGATTCATCCTGCCAAATGTAGATTCATCCTGCCAAATGTAGGTTCATCCTGTAGATTCATCCTGTAGATTCATCCTGTAGATTCATCCTGTAGATTCAACCTGCCAAATGTAGATTCATCCTGTAGATTCATCCTGTAGATTCATCCCGTAGATTCATCCTGCCAAATGTAGATTCAACCTGCCAAATGTAGGTTCATCCTGTAGATTCATCCTGCCAAATGTAGGTTCATCCTGCCAAATGTCAGGTTCATCCTGCCAAATGTAGGTTCATCCTGCCATATGTAGATTCATCCTGTAGATTCATCCTGCCAAATGTAGGTTCATCCTGCCAAATGTAGATTCAACCTGCCAAATGTAGATTCATCCTGTAGATTCATCCTGCCAAATGTAGATTCATCCTGTAGATTCAACCTGCCAAATGTAGATTCATCCTGTAGATTCATCCTGTAGATTCATCCTGTAGATTCAACCAGCCAAATGTAGATTCAACCTGCCACATTTAGATTCAACCAGGTAGATTCATCCTGTAGATTCAACCTGCCACATGTAGATTCAACCTGTAGATTCATCCTGTAAGATTAATCCTGCCAAATGTAGATTCAATTCGATTCATCCTGCCAAATGTAGATTCAACCTGTCGATTCAACCTGTTAATGTAGATTCAACCTGTCGATTCATCCTGCCAAATTTAGATTCAACCTGCCAAATGTAGATTCATCCTGCCAAATGTAGGTTCATCCTGCCAAATGTAGGTTCATCCTGCCAAATGTAGATTCATCCTGCCAAATGTAGGTTCATCCTGCCAAATGTAGATTCATCCTGTAGATTCATCCTGTAGATTCATCCTGTAGATTCATGCTGCCAAATGTAGGTTCATCCTGTAGATTCATCCTGCCAAATGTAGATTCATCCTGCCAAATGTAGATTCATCCTGTAGATTCATCCTGCCAAATGTAGATTCAACCTGTCGATTCATCCTGCCAAATGTAGATTCAACCTGCCAAATGTAGATTCATCATGCCAAATGTAGATTCAACCTGTAGATTCATCCTGCCGAATGTAGATTCAACCTGTCGATTCATCCTGCCAAATGTAGATTCAACCTGTCGATTCATCCTGCCAAATGTAGATTCAACCTGTAGATTCATCCTGTAGATTCAACCTGCCAAATGTAGATTCATCCTGCCACATCTAGATTCAACCTGCCAAATGTAGATTCATCCTGCCAAATGTAGATTCATCCTGCCAAATGTAGATTCAACCTGTCGATTCAACCTGCCGAATGTAGATTCAACCTGTCGATTCATCCTGCCAAATGTAGATTCAACCTGTCGATTCATCCTGCCAAATGTAGATTCAACCTGTCGATTCATCCTGCCAAATGTAGATTCATCCTGTAGATTCATCCTGTAGATTCATCCTGTAGATTCATCCTGCCAAATGTAGGTTCATCCTGCCAAATGTAGATTCATCCTGCCAAATGTAGATTCAACCTGCCAAATGTAGATTCATCCTGCCAAATGTAGATTCATCCTGCCAAATGTAGGTTCATCCTGTAGATTCATCCTGTAGATTCATCCTGTAGATTCATCCTGTAGATTCAACCTGCCAAATGTAGATTCATCCTGTAGATTCATCCTGTAGATTCATCCCGTAGATTCATCCTGCCAAATGTAGATTCAACCTGCCAAATGTAGGTTCATCCTGTAGATTCATCCTGCCAAATGTAGGTTCATCCTGCCAAATGTAGGTTCATCCTGCCAAATGTAGGTTCATCCTGCCATATGTAGATTCATCCTGTAGATTCATCCTGCCAAATGTAGGTTCATCCTGCCAAATGTAGATTCAACCTGCCAAATGTAGATTCATCCTGTAGATTCATCCTGCCAAATGTAGATTCATCCTGTAGATTCAACCTGCCAAATGTAGATTCATCCTGTAGATTCATCCTGTAGATTCATCCTGTAGATTCAACCTGCCAAATGTAGATTCAACCTGCCACATGTAGATTCAACCTGTAGATTCATCCTGTAGATTCAACCTGCCACATGTAGATTCAACCTGTAGATTCATCCTGTAGATTCATCCTGCCAAATGTAGGTTCAACCTGCCAAATGTAGGTTCAACCTGCCACATGTAGATTCATCCTGTAGATTCATCCTGCCACATGTAGATTCAACCTGTAGATTCATCCTGTAGATTCATCCTGCCAAATGTAGGTTCATCCTGCCAAATGTAGGTTCATCCTGCCACATGTAGATTCAACCTGTAGATTCATCCTGTAGATTCATCCTGCCAAATGTAGGTTCAACCTGCCAAATGTAGGTTCAACCTGCCACATGTAGATTCATCCTGTAGATTCATCCTGCCACATGTAGATTCAACCTGTAGATTCATCCTGTAGATTCATCCTGCCAAATGTAGGTTCATCCTGCCAAATGTAGGTTCATCCTGCCAAATGTAGATTCATCCTGTAGATTCATCCTGTAGATTCATCCTGCCAAATGTAGGTTCATCCTGCCAAATGTAGATTCATCCTGTAGATTCAACCTGCCAAATGTAGATTCATCCTGCCAAATGTAGATTCATCCTGTAGATTCATCTTGCCAAATGTAGATTCAACCTTTCGATTCATCCTGCCAAATGTAGATTCAACCTGTCGATTCAACCTGCCGAATGTAGATTCAACCTGTCGATTCATCCTGCCAAATGTAGATTCAACCTGCCAAATGTAGATTCATCCTGCCAAATGTAGGTTCATCCTGCCAAATGTAGGTTCATCCTGCCAAATGTAGATTCATCCTGCCAAATGTAGGTTCATCCTGCCAAATGTAGATTCATCCTGTAGATTCATCCTGTAGATTCATCCTGTAGATTCATGCTGCCAAATGTAGGTTCATCCTGTAGATTCATCCTGCCAAATGTAGGTTCATCCTGCCAAATGTAGATTCATCCTGTAGATTCATCCTGTAGATTCATCCTGTAGATTCATCCTGTAGATTCATGCTGCCAAATGTAGATTCATCCTGCCAAATGTAGATTCATCCTGTAGATTCATCCTGCCAAATGTAGATTCAACCTGTCGATTCATCCTGCCAAATGTAGATTCAACCTGCCAAATGTAGATTCATCATGCCAAATGTAGATTCAACCTGTAGATTCATCCTGCCGAATGTAGATTCAACCTGTCGATTCATCCTGCCAAATGTAGATTCAACCTGTCGATTCATCCTGCCAAATGTAGATTCAACCTGTAGATTCATCCTGTAGATTCAACCTGCCAAATGTAGATTCATCCTGCCACATCTAGATTCAACCTGCCAAATGTAGATTCATCCTGCCAAATGTAGATTCATCCTGCCAAATGTAGATTCAACCTGTCGATTCAACCTGCCGAATGTAGATTCAACCTGTCGATTCATCCTGCCAAATGTAGATTCAACCTGTCGATTCATCCTGCCAAATGTAGATTCAACCTGTCGATTCATCCTGCCAAATGTAGATTCAACCTGTCGATTCATCCTGCCAAATGTAGATTCAACCTGTCGATTCATCCTGCCGAATGTAGATTCAACCTGCCACATCTAGATTCAACCTGCCAAATGTAGATTCAACCTATTGATGTTCATGAATGGTTTTGCCAGATCCTTCCAGGGATGTAGATCTAGTTTTTACGTTTTTTAAAGGATCAAGTATTATGGTGTTAGTCTAACACACAAGCACAAACACACACACACGTACCGGGCTTCAGGGCGTCTTCGCATTGTACGGCTCAGACAGGTATTGATCACGATCAGTCTGATCAGCATCATTGATCCTTCCCTCTCTTTCTCTGTCCACTCTCTCAATCTATACCTCTCTCCTCTAGGCACTACACCTTGGTCTCTGTGTGACTTTGAGTCCAGTCTTTGTGGCTGGATCCCAGACAGCGTGTCAGAGCTGAGCTGGTCTCTCCACAGCGGCAGCCTCTCGTCTGGTCTAACACCCAGTCTGGATCTACCTCTCTCTCTGCCCAAAGACGGTCAGTACCGATCACATTTACAGTCATCTGGTCTTCACTGGACAGGAGACACACTGACATTTATAGAGAGATGACACCTGGTATTAACATGGCCATCTGGTCTTCACTGGACAGGAGACACACTGACATTTATAGAGAGATGACACCTGGTTTTATCATGGTCAACTGTCATTACTGGACACTCCATCTCTATCTCTCCTTCTCTCTCTCTATCTCTCCTCTCTCTCTCTCTCCTCCTTCTCTTTCTCTCTATCTCTCCTCCTCCTTCTCTTTCTCTCTATCTCTCCTCCTCCATCTCTATCTCTCCTCTTTCTCTCTATCTCTCCTCCTCCTTCTCTTTCTCTCTCCTACACTTTATCTCATTCTCTCTCTCTCTATCTCTCCTTCTCTCTCTCTCTCTCTCCTTCTCTCTCTCTCTTTCTCTTTCTCTCCTCTCTCTCCTTCTTTCTCTCCTTCTCTATCTCTCTATCTTTCCTTCTCTCTCTCTCTCCTTCTCTCACACTCCATCTCGA